>NW_028132985.1:0-214764 GCF_964374135.1 Grampus griseus | reverse complement strand
ATGTCTCCAAAAGAGAATCAAGCTTGTGTACAGGGGCATAAACGCAGCAGTGATAGGATTGGAGAGGTTCGGTGAGCAAATGAAGACCCTTTGAAGTCATATTGCATGGTACCCATTCCACGGGTCTCAACTCTCCAGGTATAAGGTATTCTTCCTTCAGCTAAAACATGCGTGTGGAACCCAGAGTATGATCAACCATGTGAACAGGAGACGTGTTCAAATATGTCTCAGTTTTCCTCCCCGGTACTCGGGTGCAACATTCCAGACGCTTTACTAACACTCTCCCCACTTGGAGAGTCAGCGCCTTTAACCTCCTGTTTGGCCCAGTTTGCAATTTCTGCAGAAGATGAACAGGAATAGGGAGAACCAATGAGAGACTAGCTGGAGGTGTCTGGACGGGCAAATTTAACTCTCATTTCCCACCAGGAAGAGGAAATAACCAAAGGCTCAGCATGCCATGCCTGAACCAGATTAGGGCCTGAAGCCATCCTGCAGTGTTGCGGTCAGCTCAAAAGAAAGCGAGTTGAAGAAAGGAGCTCAGGGGCACTGTAATGCACAAACCTGCAGAGTTATAAATGACAGCTATCGTCCGAAAATATACTGAAGTAAGGCTGCCAAGAGGACTTGAAAGCGGGGCAGAATTGCAGGAAACCGATTTCAGGAGGTAGACTGGAATTGCATTGAAAGCATAGAAAAAGAGACAGAACGTCCACAATGATGCACTTGGCCAAAAAGGGCGTATGCATTTTTTCCTGAATATATTCAGGAAAAAACGCATACGCCCTTTTTGGCCAACCAAGCAAACTTGCAAAGGAAATCTGCACTACAATGAAGTCTCACTTCCCCCCGGTCAAAAGGGCCATCTGAAAAAAGTGTAAAATCCAGAAAGGCAGGACAGGCCATGGAGAACTGGGAGCCTTGTTATGCTGATGGGCGGGATGTAAATTGCCAACAGACACTCGGGAGAAGTGTATGGTGTTTCCTGAAGCATCTAAGAAGCAAAGCAACAGAGCCTAGGGCACTTCCACTTATGGTCCTATAGATTAGGGAAATTAAAATCAAAAAGACACAGCCACCCCAAAGTTTGGGACGCCTCTGTTTACAAGAACCTCGTTTACCGTACAAGTTCAATATCACAGAAAGTGAAAAATGGATAAAGACCTTGTGGTACTTACGTACAATGCAGTATCACTCAGCAATGAAATCTATGTCATCAGGCCCGTAGCAGCATAATGAGTGGATTCAGGTACGATGATTCTAACTGAAATAAGTCACACAGGAAAAGAAACATCATAAGATATCACTAATACACGGAATGTAAACTTGGCTACACAGGAACTGAATTCCAAAACAGAACAGGGTCTCAAATTTAGAAAACCAACTTATGCTTGCTTAAGGGGAAAGGTGAGTTGGGGTGCTGCATAAAACCAGAGATTGAAATGAGCACAGATAAAGTTCCTTAAGCCAAATATGGAATAGACAAGAGCTACTCCTTGCTCAACGAAATGGACTCAACACCCCAAATTAAACGCCTAAGAATGTACCTGACTAGTAAGTATCTTAAAACCTATGGATTGCTATGTCTCCATAAGAGAATCAAGCATGTGTACAGGGGCATAAACGCAGCAGTGATAGGATTGGAGAGGTTCGGTGAGCAAATGAAGACCCTTTGAAGTCATATTGCATGGTACCCATTCCACGGGTTTCAACTACCCAGGTTTAAGGTATTCTTCCTTCAGCTAAAACATGCATGTGGAACCTAGAGTATGATCAACCATGTGATCGGGAGACGTGTTCAAATATGTCTCAGTTTTCGTACCCTGGTACTCGGGTGCAACATTCCAGACGCTTTACTAACACTCTCCCCACTTGGAGAGTCAGTCCCTTTAACCTCCTGTTTGGCCCAGTTTGCAATTTCTGCGGAAGATGAACAGGAATAGGGAGAACCAATGAGAGACTAGCTGGAGGTGTCTGGACGGGCAAATTTAACTCTCATTTCCCACCAGGAAGAGGAATTAACCAAAGGCTCAGCGTGCCGTGCCGGAACCAGATTAGGGCCTGAAGCCATCCTGCGGTGATGCGGCCAGGTCACAAGAAAGCGAGTTGAAGAAAGGAGCTCAGGGGCACTGTAATTCAGAAACCTGCAGAGTTATAAATGACAGCTATCGTCCAAAAATATACTGAAGTAAGGCTGCCAAGAGGACTTGAAAGCGGGGCAGAATTGCAGGAAACCGATTTCAGGAGGTAGACTGGAATTGCATTGAAAGCATAGGAAAAGAGGCAGAACGTCCACAATGATGCACTTGGCCAAAAAGTGCGTATGCGTTTTTTCCTGAATATATTCAGGAAAAAACGCATACGCCCTTTTTGGCCAACCAAGCAAGCTTGCAAAGGAAATCTGCACTACAATGAAGTCTCACTTCCCCCTGGTCAAAAGAGCCATCTGAAAAAAGTGTAAAATCCAGAAAGGCAGGACAGGCCATGGAGAACTGGAAGCCTTGTTATGCTGATGGGCGGGATGTAAATTGCCAACAGACACTCGGGAGAAGTGTATGGTGTTTCCTGAAACATCTAAAAAACAAAGCAACAGAGCCTAGGGCACTTCCACTTATGGTCCTATAGCTTAGGGAAATTAAAATCAAAAAGACACAGCCACCCCAAACTTTGGGACGCCTCTGTTTACAAGATCCTTGTTTACAGTACATGTTCAACATCGCAGAAAGTGAAAAATGGATAAAGAAGTTGTATTTACTTACAAAGCAATATCACTCAGCAATGAAATCTATGTCATCAGGCGCTTAGCAGCACAATGAGTGGATTCAGGTATGATGATTCTAACTGAAATAAGACACACAGAAAAAGAAACATCATAAGATATCAGTAATACACGGAATGTAAACTTGGCTACACAGGAACTGAATTACAGAACAGAACAGGGTCTCAAATTTAGAAAACCAACTTCTGCTTGCTTAAGGGGAAAGGTGAGTTGGGGTGCTGCATAAAACCAGAGATTGAAATGAGCACAGATAAAGTTCCTTAAGCCAAATACGGAATAGACAAGAGCTACTCCTTGCTCAAAGAAATGGACTCAACACCGCATATTAAACGCCTAAGAATGTACCTGACTAGTAAGTATCTTAAAACCTATGGATTGCTATGTCTCCAAAAGAGAATCAAGCGTGTGTACAGGGGCATAAACGCAGCAGTGATAGGATTGGTGAGGTTCGATGAGCAAATGAAGACCCTTTGAAGTCATATTGCATGGTACCCTTTCCACGGGTGTCAACCACCCAGTTTTAAGGTATTCTTCCTTCAGCTAAAACATGCATGTGGAACCTAGAGTATGATCAACCGTGTGATCGGGAGACGTGTTCAAATATGTCTCAGTTTTCGTACCCTGGCACTCGGGTGCAACATTCCAGACGCTTTACTAACACTCTCCCGACTTGGAGAGTCAGTCCCTTTAACCTCCTGTTTGGCCCAGTTTGCAATTTCTGCGGAAGATGAACAGGAATAGGGAGAACCAATGAGAGACTAGCTGGAGGTGTCTGGACGGGCAAATTTAACTCTCATTTCCCACCAGTAAGAGGAATTAACCAAAGGCTCAGCGTGCCGTGCCGGAACCAGATTAGGGCCTGAAGCCATCCTGCGGTGTTGCGGCCAGGTCACAAGAAAGCGAGTTGAAGAAAGGAGCTCAGGGGCACTGTAATTCAGAAACCTGCAGAGTTATAAATGACAGCTATCGTCCAAAAATATACTGAAGTAAGGCTGCCAAGAGGACTTGAAAGCGGGGCAGAATTGCAGGAAACCGATTTCAGGAGGTAGACTCTAATTGCATTGAAAGCATAGGAAAAGAGGCAGAACGTCCACAATGATGCACTTGGCCATAAAGGGCGTATGCGTTTTTTCCTGAATATATTCAGGAAAAAACGCATACGCCCTTTTTGGCCAACCAAGCAAACTTGCAAAGGAAATCTGCACTACAATGAAGTCTCACTTCCCCCCGGTCAAAAGGGCCATCTGAAAAAAGTGTAAAATCCAGAAAGGCAGGACAGACCATGGAGAACTGGAAGCCTTGTTATGCTGATGGGCGGGATGTAAATTGCCAACAGACACCCGGGAGAAGTGTATGGTGTTTCCTGAAACATCTAAAAAACAAAGCAACAGAGCCTAGAGCACTTCCACTTATGGTCCTATAGCTTAGGGAAATTAAAATCAAAAAGACACAGCCACCCCAAAGTTTGGGACGCCTCTGTTTACAAGAACCTTGTTTACAGTACAAGTTCAACATCGCAGAAATTGAAAAATGGATAAATAAGTTGTGGTATTTACTTACAAAGCAATATCACTCAGCACTGAAATCTATGTCATCAGGCCCTTAGCAGCACAATGAGTGGATTCAGATATGATGATTCTAACTGAAATAAGTCACACAGAAAAAGAAACATCCTAAGATATCAGTAATACACGGAATGTAAACTTGGCTACACAGGAACTGAATTACAGAACAGAACAGTGTCTCAAATTTAGAAAACCAACTTATTCTTGCTTAAGGGGAAAGGTGAGTTGGGGTGCTGCATAAAACCAGAGATTGAAATGAGCACAGATAAAGTTCCTTAAGCCAAATATGGAATAGACAAGAGCTACTCCTTGCTCAACGAAATGGACTCAACACCCCATATTAAACGCCTAAGAATGTACCTGACTAGTAAGTATCTTAAAACCTATGGATTGCTATGTCTCCAAAAGAGAATCAAGCATGTGTACAGGGGCATAAACGCAGCAGTGATAGGATTGGAGAGGTTCACTGAGCAAATGAATACCCTTTGAAGTCATATTTCATGGTACCCATTCCACGGGTGTCAACTACCCAGGTTTAAGGTATTCTTCCTTCAGCTAAAACATGCATGTGGAACCCAGAGTATGATCAACCGTGTGAATGGGAGACTTCTTCAAATATGTCTCAGTTTACCTCCCCTGGTACTCGGGTGCAACATTCCAGAAGCTTTACTAACACTCTCCCCACTTGGAGAGTCAGCGCCTTTAACATCCTGTTTGGCCCAGTTTGCAATTTCTGTGGAAGATGAACAGGAATAGTGAGAACCAATGAGAGACTAGCTGGAGGTGTCTGGACGGGCAAATTTAACTCTCATTTCCCACCAGGAAGAGGAAATAACCAAAGGCTCAGCGTGCCGTGCCGGAACCAGTTTAGGGCCTGAAGCCATTCTGCGGTGTTGCGGCCAGCTCAAAAGAAAGCGAGTTGAAGAAAGGAGCTCAGGGGCACTGTAATTCACAAACCTGCAGAGTTATAAATGACAGCTATCGTCCAAAAATATACTGAAGTAAGGCTGCCAAGAGGACTTGAAAGTGGGGCAGAATTGCAGGAAACCGATTTCAGGAGGTAGACTGGAATTGCATTGAAAGCATAGGAAAAGAGGCAGAACGTCCACAATGATGCACTTGGCCAAAAAGGGCGTATGCGTTTTTTCCTGAATATATTCAGGAAAAAACGCATACGCCCTTTTTGGCCAACCAAGCAAACTTGCAAAGGAAATCTGCACTACAATGAAGTCTCACTTCCCCCCGGTCAAAAGGGCCATCTGAAAAAAGTGTAAAATCCAGAAAGGCAGGACAGGCCATGGAGAACTGGGAGCCTTGTTATGCTGATGGGCGGAATGTAAATTGCCAACAGACACTCAGGAGAAGTGTATGGTGTTTCCTAAAGCATCTAAGAAACAAAGCAACAGAGCCTAGGGCACTTCCACTTATGGTCCTATAGTTTAGGGAAATTAAAATCAAAAAGACACAGCCACCCCAAAGTTTGGGACGCCTCTGTTTACAAGAACCTCGTTTACCGTACAAGTTCAATATCACAGAAAGTGAAAAATGGATAAAGAACTTGTGGTACTTACGTACAATGCAGTATGACTCAGCAATGAAATCTATGTCGTCAGGCCCGTAGCAGCATAATGAGTGGATTCAGGTACGATGATTCTAACTGAAATAAGTCACACAGAAAAAGAAACATCATAAGATATCACTAATACACGGAATGTAAACTTGGCTACACAGGAACTGAATTCCAAAACAGAACAGGGTCTCAAATTTAGAAAACCAACTTATGCTTGCTTAAGGGGAAAGGTGAGTTGGGGTGCTGCATAAAACCAGAGATTGAAATGAGCACAGATAAACTTCCTTAAGCCAAATATGGAATAGACAAGAGCTACTCCTTGCTCAACGAAATGGACTCAACACCCCAAATTAAACGCCTAAGAATGTACCTGACTAGTAAGTATCTTAAAACCTATGGATTGCTATGTCTCCGAAAGAGAATCAAGCGTGTGTACAGGGGCATAAACGCAGCAGTGATAGGATTGGAGATGTTCGATGAGCAAATGAAGACCCTTTGAAGTCATATTGCATGGTACCCATTCCACAGGTTTCAACTACCCACGTTTAAGGTATTCTTCCTTCAGCTAAAACATGCATGTGGAACCCAGAGTATGATCAACCGTGTGAACGGGAGACGTGTTCAAATATGTCTCAGTTTTCCTCCCCTGGTACTCGGGTGCAACATTCCAGACGCTTTACTAACACTCTCCCCACTTGGAGAGTCAGCGCCTTTAACCTCCTGTTTGGCCCAGTTTGCAATTTCTGCGGAAGATGAACAGGAATAGGGAGAACCAATGAGAGACTAGCTGGAGGTGTCTGGACGGGCAAATTTAACTCTCATTTCCCACCAGGAAGAGGAACTAACCAAAGGCTCAGCGTGCCATGCCGGAACCAGATTAGGGCCTGAAGCCATCCTGCGGTGTTGCGGCCAGCTCAAAAGAAAGCGAGTTGAAGAAAGGAGCTCAGGGGCACTGCAATTCACGAACCTGCCGAGTTATAAATGACAGCTATCGTCCAAAGATATACTGAAGTAAGGCTGCCAAGAGGACTTGAAAGCGGGGCAGAATTGCAGGAAACCGATTTCAGGAGGTAGACTGGAATTGCATTGAAAGCATAGGAAAAGAGGCAGAACGTCCACAATGATGCACTTGGCCAAAAAGGGCGTATGCGTTTTTTCCTGAATATATTCAGGAAAAAACGCATACGCCCTTTTTGGCCAACCAAGCAAGCTTGCAAAGGAAATCTGCACTACAATGAAGTCTCACTTCCCCCAGGTCAAAAGGGCCATCTGAAAAAAGTGTAAAATCCAGAAAGGCAGGACAGGCCATGGAGAACTGGGAGCCTTGTTATGCTGATGGGCGGGATGTAAATTGCCAACAGACACTCGGGAGAAGTGTATGGTGTTTCCTGAAACATCTAAAAAACAAAGCAACAGAGCCTAGGGCACTTCCACTTATGGTCCTATAGCTTAGGGAAATTAAAATCAAAAAGACACAGCCACCCCAAAGTTTGGGACGCCTCTGTTTACAAGAACCTCATTTACCATACAAGTTCAATATCACAGAAAGTGAAAAATGGATAAAGAATTGTGGTACTTATTTACAATGCAGTATCACTCAGCAATGAAATCTATGTCATCAGGCCCGTAGCAGCATAATGAGTGGATTCAGGTACGATGATTCTAACTGAAATAAGTCACACAGAAAAAGAAACATCATAAGATATCAGTAATACACGGAATGTAAACTTGGCTACACAGGAACTGAATTCCAAAACAGAACAGGGTCTCAAATTTAGAAAACCATCTTATGCTTGCTTAAGGGGAAAGGTGAGTTGGGGTGCTGCATAAAACCAGAGATTGAAATGAGCACAGATAAAGTTCCTTAAGCCAAATATGGAATAGACAAGAGCTACTCCTTGCTCAACGAAATGGACTCAACACCCCATATTAAACGCCTAAGAATGTACCTGACTAGTAAGTATCTTAAAACCTATGGATTGCTATGTCTCCAAAAGAGAATCAAGCGTGTGTACAGGGGCATAAACGCAGCAGTGATAGGATTGGAGAGGTTCGGTGAGCAAATGAAGACCCTTTGAAGTCATATTGCATGGTACCCATTCCACGGGTTTCAACCACCCAGTTTTAAGGTATTCTTCCCTCAGCTAAAACATTCATGTGGAACCTAGAGTATGATCAACCGTGTGATCGGGAGACGTGTTCAAATATGTCTCAGTTTTCGTACCCTGGTACTCGGGTGCAACATTCCAGACGCTTTACTAACACTCTCCCGACTTGGAGAGTCAGTCCCTTTAACCTCCTGTTTGGCCCAGTTTGCAATTTCTGCGGAATATGAACAGGAATAGGGAGAACCAATGAGAGACTAGCTGGAGGTGTCTGGACGGGCAAATTTAACTCTCATTTCCCACCAGGAAGAAGAATTAACCAAAGGCTCAGCGTGCCGTGCCGGAACCAGATTAGGGCCTGAAGCCATCCTGCGGTGTTGCAGCCAGGTCACAAGAAAGCGAGTTGAAGAAAGGAGCTCAGGGGCATTGTAATTCACAAACCTGCAGAGTTATAAATGACAACTATCGTCCAAAAATATACTGAAGTAAGGCTGCCAAGAGGACTTGAAAGCGGGGCAGAATTGCAGGAAACCGATTTCAGGAGGTAGACTGGAATTGCATTGAAAGCATAGGAAAAGAGGCAGAACGTCCACAATGATGCACTTGGCCATAAAGGGTGTATGCGTTTTTTCCTGAATATATTCAGGAAAAAAGGCATACGCCCTTTTTGGCCAACCAAGCAAACTTGCAAAGGAAATCTGCACTACAATGAAGTCTCACTTCCCCCCGGTCAAAAGGGCCATCTGAAAAAAGTGTAAAATCCAGAAAGGCAGGACAGGCCATGGAGAACTGGGAGCCTTGTTATGCTGATGGGCGGGATGTAAATTGCCAACAGACACTCAGGAGAAGTGTATGGTGTTTCCTGAAACATCTAAAAAACAAAGCAACAGAGCCTAGGGCACTTCCACTTATGGTCCTATAGCTTAGGGAAATTAAAATCAAAAAGACACAGCCACCCCAAAGTTTGGGACGCCTCTGTTTACAAGAACCTCGTTTACAGTACAAGTTCAACATCGCAGAAATTGAAAAATGGATAAATAAGTTGTGGTATTTACTTACAAAGCAATATCACTCAGCACTGAAATCTATGTCATCAGGCCCTTAGCAGCACAATGAGTGGATTCAGATATGATGATTCTAACTGAAATAAGTCACACAGAAAAAGAAACATCATAAGATATCAGTAATACACGGAATGTAAACTTGGCTACACAGGAACTGAATTACAGAACAGAACAGTGTCTCAAATTTAGAAAACCAACTTATTCTTGCTTAAGGGGAAAGGTGAGTTGAGGTGCTGCATAAAACCAGAGATTGAAATGAGCACAGATAAAGTTCCTTAAGCCAAATATGGAATAGACAAGAGCTACTCCTTGCTCAACGAAATGGACTCAACACCCCATATTAAACGCCTAAGAATGTACCTGACTAGTAAGTATCTTAAAACCTATGGATTGCTATGTCTCCGAAAGAGAATCAAGCGTGTGTACAGGGGCATAAACGCAGCAGTGATAGGATTGGAGATGTTCGATGAGCAAATGAAGACCCTTTGAAGTCATATTGCATGGTACCCATTCCACAGGTTTCAACTACCCACGTTTAAGGTATTCTTCCTTCAGCTAAAACATGCATGTGGAACCCAGAGTATGATCAACCGTGTGAACGGGAGACGTGTTCAAATATGTCTCAGTTTTCCTCCCCTGGTACTCGGGTGCAACATTCCAGACGCTTTACTAACACTCTCCCCACTTGGAGAGTCAGCGCCTTTAACCTCCTGTTTGGCCCAGTTTGCAATTTCTGCGGAAGATGAACAGGAATAGGGAGAACCAATGAGAGACTAGCTGGAGGTGTCTGGACGGGCAAATTTAACTCTCATTTCCCACCAGGAAGAGGAACTAACCAAAGGCTCAGCGTGCCATGCCGGAACCAGATTAGGGCCTGAAGCCATCCTGCGGTGTTGCGGCCAGCTCAAAAGAAAGCGAGTTGAAGAAAGGAGCTCAGGGGCACTGCAATTCACGAACCTGCCGAGTTATAAATGACAGCTATCGTCCAAAGATATACTGAAGTAAGGCTGCCAAGAGGACTTGAAAGCGGGGCAGAATTGCAGGAAACCGATTTCAGGAGGTAGACTGGAATTGCATTGAAAGCATAGGAAAAGAGGCAGAACGTCCACAATGATGCACTTGGCCAAAAAGGGCGTATGCGTTTTTTCCTGAATATATTCAGGAAAAAACGCATACGCCCTTTTTGGCCAACCAAGCAAGCTTGCAAAGGAAATCTGCACTACAATGAAGTCTCACTTCCCCCAGGTCAAAAGGGCCATCTGAAAAAAGTGTAAAATCCAGAAAGGCAGGACAGGCCATGGAGAACTGGGAGCCTTGTTATGCTGATGGGCGGGATGTAAATTGCCAACAGACACTCGGGAGAAGTGTATGGTGTTTCCTGAAACATCTAAAAAACAAAGCAACAGAGCCTAGGGCACTTCCACTTATGGTCCTATAGCTTAGGGAAATTAAAATCAAAAAGACACAGCCACCCCAAAGTTTGGGACGCCTCTGTTTACAAGAACCTCATTTACCATACAAGTTCAATATCACAGAAAGTGAAAAATGGATAAAGAATTGTGGTACTTATTTACAATGCAGTATCACTCAGCAATGAAATCTATGTCATCAGGCCCGTAGCAGCATAATGAGTGGATTCAGGTACGATGATTCTAACTGAAATAAGTCACACAGAAAAAGAAACATCATAAGATATCAGTAATACACGGAATGTAAACTTGGCTACACAGGAACTGAATTCCAAAACAGAACAGGGTCTCAAATTTAGAAAACCATCTTATGCTTGCTTAAGGGGAAAGGTGAGTTGGGGTGCTGCATAAAACCAGAGATTGAAATGAGCACAGATAAAGTTCCTTAAGCCAAATATGGAATAGACAAGAGCTACTCCTTGCTCAACGAAATGGACTCAACACCCCATATTAAACGCCTAAGAATGTACCTGACTAGTAAGTATCTTAAAACCTATGGATTGCTATGTCTCCAAAAGAGAATCAAGCGTGTGTACAGGGGCATAAACGCAGCAGTGATAGGATTGGAGAGGTTCGGTGAGCAAATGAAGACCCTTTGAAGTCATATTGCATGGTACCCATTCCACGGGTTTCAACCACCCAGTTTTAAGGTATTCTTCCCTCAGCTAAAACATTCATGTGGAACCTAGAGTATGATCAACCGTGTGATCGGGAGACGTGTTCAAATATGTCTCAGTTTTCGTACCCTGGTACTCGGGTGCAACATTCCAGACGCTTTACTAACACTCTCCCGACTTGGAGAGTCAGTCCCTTTAACCTCCTGTTTGGCCCAGTTTGCAATTTCTGCGGAATATGAACAGGAATAGGGAGAACCAATGAGAGACTAGCTGGAGGTGTCTGGACGGGCAAATTTAACTCTCATTTCCCACCAGGAAGAAGAATTAACCAAAGGCTCAGCGTGCCGTGCCGGAACCAGATTAGGGCCTGAAGCCATCCTGCGGTGTTGCAGCCAGGTCACAAGAAAGCGAGTTGAAGAAAGGAGCTCAGGGGCATTGTAATTCACAAACCTGCAGAGTTATAAATGACAACTATCGTCCAAAAATATACTGAAGTAAGGCTGCCAAGAGGACTTGAAAGCGGGGCAGAATTGCAGGAAACCGATTTCAGGAGGTAGACTGGAATTGCATTGAAAGCATAGGAAAAGAGGCAGAACGTCCACAATGATGCACTTGGCCATAAAGGGCGTATGCGTTTTTTCCTGAATATATTCAGGAAAAAACGCATACGCCCTTTTTGGCCAACCAAGCAAACTTGCAAAGGAAATCTGCACTACAATGAAGTCTCACTTCCCCCCGGTCAAAAGGGCCATCTGAAAAAAGTGTAAAATCCAGAAAGGCAGGACAGGCCATGGAGAACTGGGAGCCTTGTTATGCTGATGGGCGGGATGTAAATTGCCAACAGACACTCAGGAGAAGTGTATGGTGTTTCCTGAAACATCTAAAAAACAAAGCAACAGAGCCTAGGGCACTTCCACTTATGGTCCTATAGCTTAGGGAAATTAAAATCAAAAAGACACAGCCACCCCAAAGTTTGGGACGCCTCTGTTTACAAGAACCTCGTTTACAGTACAAGTTCAACATCGCAGAAATTGAAAAATGGATAAATAAGTTGTGGTATTTACTTACAAAGCAATATCACTCAGCACTGAAATCTATGTCATCAGGCCCTTAGCAGCACAATGAGTGGATTCAGATATGATGATTCTAACTGAAATAAGTCACACAGAAAAAGAAACATCATAAGATATCAGTAATACACGGAATGTAAACTTGGCTACACAGGAACTGAATTACAGAACAGAACAGTGTCTCAAATTTAGAAAACCAACTTATTCTTGCTTAAGGGGAAAGGTGAGTTGAGGTGCTGCATAAAACCAGAGATTGAAATGAGCACAGATAAAGTTCCTAGAGCCAAATATGGAATAGACAAGAGCTACTCCTTGCTCAACGAAATGGACTCAACACCCCATATTAAACGCCTAAGAATGTACCTGACTAGTAAGTATCTTAAAACCTATGGATTGCTATGTCTCCGAAAGAGAATCAAGCGTGTGTACAGGGGCATAAACGCAGCAGTGATAGGATTGGAGATGTTCGATGAGCAAATGAAGACCCTTTGAAGTCATATTGCATGGTACCCATTCCACAGGTTTCAACTACCCACGTTTAAGGTATTCTTCCTTCAGCTAAAACATGCATGTGGAACCCAGAGTATGATCAACCGTGTGAACGGGAGACGTGTTCAAATATGTCTCAGTTTTCCTCCCCTGGTACTCGGGTGCAACATTCCAGACGCTTTACTAACACTCTCCCCACTTGGAGAGTCAGCGCCTTTAACCTCCTGTTTGGCCCAGTTTGCAATTTCTGCGGAAGATGAACAGGAATAGGGAGAACCAATGAGAGACTAGCTGGAGGTGTCTGGACGGGCAAATTTAACTCTCATTTCCCACCAGGAAGAGGAACTAACCAAAGGCTCAGCGTGCCATGCCGGAACCAGATTAGGGCCTGAAGCCATCCTGCGGTGTTGCGGCCAGCTCAAAAGAAAGCGAGTTGAATAAAGGAGCTCAGGGGCACTGCAATTCACGAACCTGCCGAGTTATAAATGACAGCTATCGTCCAAAGATATACTGAAGTAAGGCTGCCAAGAGGACTTGAAAGCGGGGCAGAATTGCAGGAAACCTATTTCAGGAGGTAGACTGGAATTGCATTGAAAGCATAGGAAAAGAGGCAGAACGTCCACAATGATGCACTTGGCCAAAAAGGGCGTATGCGTTTTTTCCTGAATATATTCAGGAAAAAACGCATACGCCCTTTTTGGCCAACCAAGCAAGCTTGCAAAGGAAATCTGCACTACAATGAAGTCTCACTTCCCCCAGGTCAAAAGGGCCATCTGAAAAAAGTGTAAAATCCAGAAAGGCAGGACAGGCCATGGAGAACTGGGAGCCTTGTTATGCTGATGGGCGGGATGTAAATTGCCAACAGACACTCGGGAGAAGTGTATGGTGTTTCCTGAAACATCTAAAAAACAAAGCAACAGAGCCTAGGGCACTTCCACTTATGGTCCTATAGCTTAGGGAAATTAAAATCAAAAAGACACAGCCACCCCAAAGTTTGGGACGCCTCTGTTTACAAGAACCTCATTTACCATACAAGTTCAATATCACAGAAAGTGAAAAATGGATAAAGAATTGTGGTACTTATTTACAATGCAGTATCACTCAGCAATGAAATCTATGTCATCAGGCCCGTAGCAGCATAATGAGTGGATTCAGGTACGATGATTCTAACTGAAATAAGTCACACAGAAAAAGAAACATCATAAGATATCAGTAATACACGGAATGTAAACTTGGCTACACAGGAACTGAATTCCAAAACAGAACAGGGTCTCAAATTTAGAAAACCATCTTATGCTTGCTTAAGGGGAAAGGTGAGTTGGGGTGCTGCATAAAACCAGAGATTGAAATGAGCACAGATAAAGTTCCTTAAGCCAAATATGGAATAGACAAGAGCTACTCCTTGCTCAACGAAATGGACTCAACACCCCATATTAAACGCCTAAGAATGTACCTGACTAGTAAGTATCTTAAAACCTATGGATTGCTATGTCTCCAAAAGAGAATCAAGCGTGTGTACAGGGGCATAAACGCAGCAGTGATAGGATTGGAGAGGTTCGGTGAGCAAATGAAGACCCTTTGAAGTCATATTGCATGGTACCCATTCCACGGGTTTCAACCACCCAGTTTTAAGGTATTCTTCCCTCAGCTAAAACATTCATGTGGAACCTAGAGTATGATCAACCGTGTGATCGGGAGACGTGTTCAAATATGTCTCAGTTTTCGTACCCTGGTACTCGGGTGCAACATTCCAGACGCTTTACTAACACTCTCCCGACTTGGAGAGTCAGTCCCTTTAACCTCCTGTTTGGCCCAGTTTGCAATTTCTGCGGAATATGAACAGGAATAGGGAGAACCAATGAGAGACTAGCTGGAGGTGTCTGGACGGGCAAATTTAACTCTCATTTCCCACCAGGAAGAAGAATTAACCAAAGGCTCAGCGTGCCGTGCCGGAACCAGATTAGGGCCTGAAGCCATCCTGCGGTGTTGCAGCCAGGTCACAAGAAAGCGAGTTGAAGAAAGGAGCTCAGGGGCATTGTAATTCACAAACCTGCAGAGTTATAAATGACAACTATCGTCCAAAAATATACTGAAGTAAGGCTGCCAAGAGGACTTGAAAGCGGGGCAGAATTGCAGGAAACCGATTTCAGGAGGTAGACTGGAATTGCATTGAAAGCATAGGAAAAGAGGCAGAACGTCCACAATGATGCACTTGGCCATAAAGGGCGTATGCGTTTTTTCCTGAATATATTCAGGAAAAAACGCATACGACCTTTTTGGCCAACCAAGCAAACTTGCAAAGGAAATCTGCACTACAATGAAGTCTCACTTCCCCCCGGTCAAAAGGGCCATCTGAAAAAAGTGTAAAATCCAGAAAGGCAGGACAGGCCATGGAGAACTGGGAGCCTTGTTATGCTGATGGGCGGGATGTAAATTGCCAACAGACACTCAGGAGAAGTGTATGGTGTTTCCTGAAACATCTAAAAAACAAAGCAACAGAGCCTAGGGCACTTCCACTTATGGTCCTATAGCTTAGGGAAATTAAAATCAAAAAGACACAGCCACCCCAAAGTTTGGGACGCCTCTGTTTACAAGAACCTCGTTTACAGTACAAGTTCAACATCGCAGAAATTGAAAAATGGATAAATAAGTTGTGGTATTTACTTACAAAGCAATATCACTCAGCACTGAAATCTATGTCATCAGGCCCTTAGCAGCACAATGAGTGGATTCAGATATGATGATTCTAACTGAAATAAGTCACACAGAAAAAGAAACATCATAAGATATCAGTAATACACGGAATGTAAACTTGGCTACACAGGAACTGAATTACAGAACAGAACAGTGTCTCAAATTTAGAAAACCAACTTATTCTTGCTTAAGGGGAAAGGTGAGTTGGGGTGCTGCATAAAACCAGAGATTGAAATGAGCACAGATAAAGTTCCTTAAGCCAAATATGGAATAGACAAGAGCTACTCCTTGCTCAACGAAATGGACTCAACACCCCATATTAAACGCCTAAGAATGTACCTGACTAGTAAGTATCTTAAAACCTATGGATTGCTATGTCTCCGAAAGAGAATCAAGCGTGTGTACAGGGGCATAAACGCAGCAGTGATAGGATTGGAGATGTTCGATGAGCAAATGAAGACCCTTTGAAGTCATATTGCATGGTACCCATTCCACAGGTTTCAACTACCCACGTTTAAGGTATTCTTCCTTCAGCTAAAACATGCATGTGGAACCCAGAGTATGATCAACCGTGTGAACGGGAGACGTGTTCAAATATGTCTCAGTTTTCCTCCCCTGGTACTCGGGTGCAACATTCCAGACGCTTTACTAACACTCTCCCCACTTGGAGAGTCAGCGCCTTTAACCTCCTGTTTGGCCCAGTTTGCAATTTCTGCGGAAGATGAACAGGAATAGGGAGAACCAATGAGAGACTAGCTGGAGGTGTCTGGACGGGCAAATTTAACTCTCATTTCCCACCAGGAAGAGGAACTAACCAAAGGCTCAGCGTGCCATGCCGGAACCAGATTAGGGCCTGAAGCCATCCTGCGGTGTTGCGGCCAGCTCAAAAGAAAGCGAGTTGAAGAAAGGAGCTCAGGGGCACTGCAATTCACGAACCTGCCGAGTTATAAATGACAGCTATCGTCCAAAAATATACTGAAGTAAGGCTGCCAAGAGGACTTGAAAGCGGGGCAGAATTGCAGGAAACCGATTTCAGGAGGTAGACTGGAATTGCATTGAAAGCATAGGAAAAGAGGCAGAACGTCCACAATGATGCACTTGGCCAAAAAGGGCGTATGCGTTTTTTCCTGAATATATTCAGGAAAAAACGCATACGCCCTTTTTGGCCAACCAAGCAAGCTTGCAAAGGAAATCTGCACTACAATGAAGTCTCACTTCCCCCAGGTCAAAAGGGCCATCTGAAAAAAGTGTAAAATCCAGAAAGGCAGGACAGGCCATGGAGAACTGGGAGCCTTGTTATGCTGATGGGCGGGATGTAAATTGCCAACAGACACTCGGGAGAAGTGTATGGTGTTTCCTGAAACATCTAAAAAACAAAGCAACAGAGCCTAGGGCACTTCCACTTATGGTCCTATAGCTTAGGGAAATTAAAATCAAAAAGACACAGCCACCCCAAAGTTTGGGACGCCTCTGTTTACAAGAACCTCATTTACCATACAAGTTCAATATCACAGAAAGTGAAAAATGGATAAAGAATTGTGGTACTTATTTACAATGCAGTATCACTCAGCAATGAAATCTATGTCATCAGGCCCGTAGCAGCATAATGAGTGGATTCAGGTACGATGATTCTAACTGAAATAAGTCACACAGAAAAAGAAACATCATAAGATATCAGTAATACACGGAATGTAAACTTGGCTACACAGGAACTGAATTCCAAAACAGAACAGGGTCTCAAATTTAGAAAACCATCTTATGCTTGCTTAAGGGGAAAGGTGAGTTGGGGTGCTGCATAAAACCAGAGATTGAAATGAGCACAGATAAAGTTCCTTAAGCCAAATATGGAATAGACAAGAGCTACTCCTTGCTCAACGAAATGGACTCAACACCCCATATTAAACGCCTAAGAATGTACCTGACTAGTAAGTATCTTAAAACCTATGGATTGCTATGTCTCCAAAAGAGAATCAAGCGTGTGTACAGGGGCATAAACGCAGCAGTGATAGGATTGGAGAGGTTCGGTGAGCAAATGAAGACCTTTTGAAGTCATATTGCATGGTACCCATTCCACGGGTTTCAACCACCCAGTTTTAAGGTATTCTTCCCTCAGCTAAAACATGCATGTGGAACCTAGAGTATGATCAACCGTGTGATCGGGAGACGTGTTCAAATATGTCTCAGTTTTCGTACCCTGGTACTCGGGTGCAACATTCCAGACGCTTTACTAACACTCTCCCGACTTGGAGAGTCAGTCCCTTTAACCTCCTGTTTGGCCCAGTTTGCAATTTCTGCGGAATATGAACAGGAATAGGGAGAACCAATGAGAGACTAGCTGGAGGTGTCTGGACGGGCAAATTTAACTCTCATTTCCCACCAGGAAGAAGAATTAACCAAAGGCTCAGCGTGCCGTGCCGGAACCAGATTAGGGCCTGAAGCCATCCTGCGGTGTTGCAGCCAGGTCACAAGAAAGCGAGTTGAAGAAAGGAGCTCAGGGGCATTGTAATTCACAAACCTGCAGAGTTATAAATGACAACTATCGTCCAAAAATATACTGAAGTAAGGCTGCCAAGAGGACTTGAAAGCGGGGCAGAATTGCAGGAAACCGATTTCAGGAGGTAGACTGGAATTGCATTGAAAGCATAGGAAAAGAGGCAGAACGTCCACAATGATGCACTTGGCCATAAAGGGCGTATGCGTTTTTTCCTGAATATATTCAGGAAAAAACGCATACGCCCTTTTTGGCCAACCAAGCAAACTTGCAAAGGAAATCTGCACTACAATGAAGTCTCACTTCCCCCCGGTCAAAAGGGCCATCTGAAAAAAGTGTAAAATCCAGAAAGGCAGGACAGGCCATGGAGAACTGGGAGCCTTGTTATGCTGATGGGCGGGATGTAAATTGCCAACAGACACCCGGTAGAAGTGTATGGTGTTTCCTGAAACATCTAAAAAACAAAGCAACAGAGCCTAGGGCACTTCCACTTATGGTCCTATAGCTTAGGGAAATTAAAATCAAAAAGACACAGCCACCCCAAAGTTTGGGACGCCTCTGTTTACAAGAACCTCGTTTACAGTACAAGTTCAACATCGCAGAAATTGAAAAATGGATAAATAAGTTGTGGTATTTACTTACAAAGCAATATCACTCAGCACTGAAATCTATGTCATCAGGCCCTTAGCAGCACAATGAGTGGATTCAGATATGATGATTCTAACTGAAATAAGTCACACAGAAAAAGAAACATCATAAGATATCAGTAATACACGGAATGTAAACTTGGCTACACAGGAACTGAATTACAGAACAGAACAGTGTCTCAAATTTAGAAAACCAACTTATTCTTGCTTAAGGGGAAAGGTGAGTTGGGGTGCTGCATAAAACCAGAGATTGAAATGAGCACAGATAAAGTTCCTTAAGCCAAATATGGAATAGACAAGAGCTACTCCTTGCTCAACGAAATGGACTCAACACCCCATATTAAACGCCTAAGAATGTACCTGACTAGTAAGTATCTTAAAACCTATGGATTGCTATGTCTCCAAAAGAGAATCAAGCGTGTGTACAGGGGCATAAACGCAGCAGTGATAGGATTGGAGAGGTTCGGTGAGCAAATGAAGACCCTTTGAAGTCATATTGCATGGTACCCATTACACGGGTCTCAACTCTTCAGGTTTAAGGTATTCTTCCTTCAGCTAAAACATGCATGTGTAACCCAGAGTATGATCAACCGTGTGAACGGGAGATGTGTTCAAATATGTCTCAGTTTTCCTCCCCTGGTACTCGGGTGCAACATTCCAGACGCTTTACTAACACTCTCCCCACTTGGAGAGTCAGCGCCTTTAACATCCTGTTTGGCCCAGTTTGCAATTTCTGTGGAAGATGAACAGGAATAGTGAGAACCAATGAGAGACTAGCTGGAGGTGTCTGGACGGGCAAATTTAACTCTCATTTCCCACCAGGAAGAGGAAATAACCAAAGGCTCAGCGTGCCGTGCCGGAACCAGATTAGGGCCTGAAGCCATCCTGCGGTGTTGCGGCCAGCTCAAAAGAAAGCGAGTTGAAGAAAGGAGCTCAGGGGCACTGTAATTCACAAACCTGCAGAGTTATAAATGACAGCTATCGTCCAAAAATATACTGAAGTAAGGCTGCCAAGAGGACTTGAAAGCGGGGCAGAATTGCAGGAAACCGATTTCAGGAGGTAGACTGGAATTGCATTGAAAGCATAGGAAAAGAGGCAGAACGTCCATAATGATGCACTTGGCCAAAAAGGGCGTATGCGTTTTTTCCTGAATATATTCAGGAAAAAACGCATACGCCCTTTTTGGCCAACCAAGCAAGCTTGCAAAGGAAATCTGCACTACAATGAAGTCTCACTCCCCCCGGTCAAAAGGGCCATCTGAAAAAAGTGTAAAATCCAGAAAGGCAGGACAGGCCATGGAGAACTGGGAGCCTTGTTATGCTGATGGGAGGGATGGAAATTGCCAACAGACACTCGGGAGAAGTGTATGGTGTTTCCTGAAACATCTAAAAAACAAAGCAACAGAGCCTAGGGCACTTCCACTTATGGTCCTATAGCTTAGGGAAATTAAAATCAAAAAGACACAGCCACCCCAAAGTTTGGGACACCTCTGTTTACAAGAACCTCTTTTACCGTACAAGTTCAATATCACAGAAAGTGAAAAATGGATAAAGAACTTGTGGTACTTACGTACAATGCAGTATCACTCAGCAATGAAATCTATGTCATCAGGCCCGTAGCAGCATAATGAGTGGATTCAGGTACGATGATTCTAACTGAAATAAGTCACACAGAAAAAGAAACATCATAAGATATCACTAATACACGGAATGTAAACTTGGCTACACAGGAACTGAATTCCAAAACAGAACAGGGTCTCAAATTTAGAAAACCAACTTATGCTTGCTTAAGGGGAAAGGTGAGTTGGGGTGCTGCATAAAACCAGAGATTGAAATGAGCACAGATAAAGTTCCTTAAGCCAAATATGGAATAGACAAGAGCTACACCTTGCTCAACGAAATGGACTCAACACCCCATATTAAACTCCTAAGAATGTACCTGACTAGTAAGTATCTTAAAACCTATGGATTGCTATGTCTCCAAAAGAGAATCAAGCGTGTGTACAGGGGCATAAACGCAGCAGTGATAGGATTGGAGAGGTTCGGTGAGCAAATGAAGACCCTTTGAAGTCATATTGCATGGTACCCATTCCACGGGTCTCAACTCTCCAGGTTTAAGGTATTCTTCCTTCAGCTAAATCATGCACGTGGAACCCAGAGTATGATCAACCGTGTGAACGGGAGACGTGTTCATATGTGTCTCAGTTTTACTCCCCTGGTACTCGGGTGCAACATTCCAGACGCTTTACTAACACTCTCCCCACTTGGAGAGTCAGCGCCTTTAACCTCCTTTTTGGCCCAGTTTGCAATTTCTGCGGAATATGAACAGGAATAGGGAGAACCAATGAGAGACTAGCTGGAGGTGTCTGGACGGGCAAATTTAACTCTCATTTCCCACCAGGAAGAGGAAATAACCAAAGGCTCAGCGTGCCATGCCGGAACCAGATTAGGGCCTGAAGCCATCCTGCGGTGTTGCGGCCAGGTCACAAGAAAGCGAGTTGAAGAAAGGAACTCAGGGGCAGTGTAATTCACAAACCTGCAGAGATATAAATGACAGCTATCGTCCAAAAATATACTGAAGTAAGGCTGCCAAGAGGACTTGAAAGCGGGGCAGAATTGCAGGAAACCGATTTCATGAGGTAGACTGGAATTGCATTGAAAGCATAGGATAAGAGGCAGAACGTCCACAATGATGCACTTGGCCAAAAAGGGCGTATGCGTTTTTTCCTGAATATATTCAGGAAAAAACGCATACGCCCTTTTTGGCCAACCAAGCAAGCTTGCAAAGGAAATCTGCACTACAATGAAGTCTCACTTCCCCCCGGTCAAAAGGGCCATCTGAAAAAAGTGTAAAATCCAGAAAGGCAGGACAGGCCATGGAGAACTGGGAGCCTTGTTATGCTGATGGGCGGGATGTAAATTGCCAACAGACACCCAGTAGAAGTGTATGGTGTTTCCTGAAACATCTAAAAAACAAAGCAACAGAGCCTAGGGCACTTCCACTTATGGTCCTATAGCTTAGGGAAATTAAAATCAAAAAGACACAGCCACCCCAAAGTTTGGGACGCCTCTGTTTACAAGAACCTCATTTACAGTACAAGTTCAACATCGCAGAAATTGAAAAATGGATAAATAAGTTGTGGTATTTACTTACAAAGCAATATCACTCAGCACTGAAATCTATGTCATCAGGCCCTTAGCAGCACAATGAGTGGATTCAGATATGATGATTCTAACTGAAATAAGTCACACAGAAAAAGAAACATCATAAGATATCAGTAATACACGGAATGTAAACTTGGCTACACAGGAACTGAATTACAGAACAGAACAGTGTCTCAAATTTAGAAAACCAACTTATTCTTGCTTAAGGGGAAAGGTGAGTTGGGGTGCTGCATAAAACCAGAGATTGAAATGAGCACAGATAAAGTTCCTTAAGCCAAATATGGAATAGACAAGAGCTACTCCTTGCTCAACGAAATGGACTCAACACCCCATATTAAACGCCTAAGAATGTACCTGACTAGTAAGTATCTTAAAACCTATGGATTGCTATGTCTCCAAAAGAGAATCAAGCGTGTGTACAGGGGCATAAACGCAGCAGTGATAGGATTGGAGAGGTTTGGTGAGCAAATGAAGACCCTTTGAAGTCATATTGCATGGTACCCATTACACGGGTCTCAACTCTCCAGGTTTAAGGTATTCTTCCTTCAGCTAAAACATGCATGTGTAACCCAGAGTATGATCAACCGTGTGAACGGGAGATGTGTTCAAATATGTCTCAGTTTTCCTCCCCTGGTACTCGGGTGCAACATTACAGACGCTTTACTAACACTCTCCCCACTTGGAGAGTCAGCGCCTTTAACATCCTGTTTGGCCCAGTTTGCAATTTCTGTGGAAGATGAACAGGAATAGTGAGAACCAATGAGAGACTAGCTGGAGGTGTCTGGACGGGGAAATTTAACTCTCATTTCCCACCAGGAAGAGGAAATAACCAAAGGCTCAGCGTGCCGTGCCGGAACCAGATTAGGGCCTGAAGCCATCCTGCGGTGTTGCGGCCAGCTCAAAAGAAAGCGAGTTGAAGAAAGGAGCTCAGGGGCACTGTAATTCACAAACCTGCAGAGTTATAAATGACAGCTATCGTCCAAAAATATACTGAAGTAAGGCTGCCAAGAGGACTTGAAAGCGGGGCAGAATTGCAGGAAACCGATTTCAGGAGGTAGACTGGAATTGCATTGAAAGCATAGGAAAAGAGGCAGAACGTCCATAATGATGCACTTGGCCAAAAAGGGCGTATGCGTTTTTTCCTGAATATATTCAGGAAAAAACGCATACGCCCTTTTTGGCCAACCAAGCAAGCTTGCAAAGGAAATCTGCACTACAATGAAGTCTCACTCCCCCCGGTCAAAAGGGCCATCTGAAAAAAGTGTAAAATCCAGAAAGGCAGGACAGGCCATGGAGAACTGGGAGCCTTGTTATGCTGATGGGAGGGATGGAAATTGCCAACAGACACTCGGGAGAAGTGTATGGTGTTTCCTGAAACATCTAAAAAACAAAGCAACAGAGCCTAGGGCACTTCCACTTATGGTCCTATAGCTTAGGGAAATTAAAATCAAAAAGACACAGCCACCCCAAAGTTTGGGACACCTCTGTTTACAAGAACCTCTTTTACCGTACAAGTTCAATATCACAGAAAGTGAAAAATGGATAAAGAACTTGTGGTACTTACGTACAATGCAGTATCACTCAGCAATGAAATCTATGTCATCAGGCCGGTAGCAGCATAATGAGTGGATTCAGGTATGATGATTCTAACTGAAATAAGTCACACAGAAAAAGAAACATCATAAGATATCACTAATACACGGAATGTAAACTTGGCTACACAGGAACTGAATTCCAAAACAGAACAGGGTCTCAAATTTAGAAAACCAACTTATGCTTGCTTAAGGGGAAAGGTGAGTTGGGGTGCTGCATAAAACCAGAGATTGAAATGAGCACAGATAAAGTTCCTTAAGCCAAATATGGAATAGACAAGAGCTACTCGTTGCTCAACGAAATGGACTCAACACCCCATATTAAACGCCTAAGAATGTACCTGACTAGTAAGTATCTTAAAACCTATGGATTGCTATGTCTCCAAAAGAGAATCAAGCGTGTGTACAGGGGCATAAACGCAGCAGTGATAGGATTGGAGAGGTTCGGTGAGCAAATGAAGACCCTTTGAAGTCATATTGCATGGTACCCATTCCACGGGTCTCAACTCTCCAGGTTTAAGGTATTCTTCCTTCAGCTAAATCATGCACGTGGAACCCAGAGTATGATCAACCGTGTGAACGGGAGACGTGTTCATATGTGTCTCAGGTTTACTCCCCTGGTACTCGGATGCAACATTCCAGACGCTTTACTAACACTCTCCCCACTTGGAGAGTCAGCGCCTTTAACCTCCTTTTTGGCCCAGTTTGCAATTTCTGCGGAATATGAACAGGAATAGGGAGAACCAATGAGAGACTAGCTGGAGGTGTCTGGACGGGCAAATTTAACTCTCATTTCCCACCAGGAAGAGGAAATAACCAAAGGCTCAGCGTGCCATGCCGGAACCAGATTAGGGCCTGAAGCCATCCTGCGGTGTTGCGGCCAGGTCACAAGAAAGCGAGTTGAAGAAAGGAGCTCAGGGGCAGTGTAATTCACAAACCTGCAGAGATATAAATGACAGCTATCGTCCAAAAATATACTGAAGTAAGGCTGCCAAGAGGACTTGAAAGCGGGGCAGAATTGCAGGAAACCGATTTCATGAGGTAGACTGGAATTGCATTGAAAGCATAGGATAAGAGGCAGAACGTCCACAATGATGCACTTGGCCAAAAAGGGCGTATGCGTTTTTTCCTGAATATATTCAGGAAAAAACGCATACGCCCTTTTTGGCCAACCAAGCAAGCTTGCAAAGGAAATCTGCACTACAATGAAGTCTCAATTCCCCCCGGTCAAAAGGGCCATCTGAAAAAAGTGTAAAATCCAGAAAGGCAGGACAGGCCATGGAGAACTGGGAGCCTAGTTATGCTGATGGGCGGGATGTAAATTGCCAACAGAAACTCGGGAAAGTGTATGGTGTTTCCTGAAACATCTAAAAAACAAAGCAACAGAGCCTAGGGCACTTCCACTTATGGACCTATAGCTTAGGGAAATTAAAACCAAAAAGACACAGCCACCCCAAAATTTGGGACGCCTCTGTTTACAAGATCCTTGTTTACAGTACATGTTGAACATCGCAGAAAGTGAAAAATGGATAAAGAAGTTGTATTTACTTACAAAGCAATATGACTCAGCAATGAAATCTATCTCATCAGGCCCTTGGCAGCACAATGAGTGGATTCAGGTATGATGATTCTAACTGAAATAAGTCACACAGAAAAGGAAACATCATAAGATATCAGTAATACACGGAATGTAAACTTGGCTACACAGGAACTGAATTACAGAACAGAACAGGGTCTCAAATTTAGAAAACCATCTTATGCTTGCTTAAGGGGAAAGGGGAGTTGGGGTGCTGCATAAAACCAGAGATTGAAATGAGCACAGATAAAGTTCCTTAAGCCAAATATGGAATAGACAAGAGCTACTCCTTGCTCAACGAAATGGACTCAACACCCCATATTAAACGCCTAAGAATGTACCTGACTAGTAAGTATCTTAAAACCTATGGATTGCTATGTCTCCAAAAGAGAATCAAGCATGTGTACAGGGGCATAAACGCAGCAGTGATAGGATTGGAGAGGTTCGATGAGCAAATGAAGACCCTTTGAAGTCATATTGCATGGTACCCATTCCACGGGTTTCAACTACCCAGGTTTAAGTTATTCTTCATTCAGCTAAAACATGCATGTGGAACCTAGAGTATGATCAACCATGTGATCGGGAGACGTGTTCAAATATGTCTCAGTTTTCGTACCCTGGTACTCGGGTGCAACATTCCAGATGCTTTACTAACACTCTCCCGACTTGGAGAGTCAGTCCCTTTAACCTCCTGTTTGGCCCACTTTGCAATTTCTGTGGAAGATGAACAGGAATAGGGAGAACCAATGAGAGACTAGCTGGAGGTGTCTGGACGGGCAAATTTAACTCTCATTTCCCACCAGGAAGAGGAATTAACCAAAGGCCCAGCGTGCCTTGGCGGAACCAGATTAGGGCCTGAAGCCATCCTGCAGTGTTGCGGCCAGGTCACAAGAAAGCGAGTTGAAGAAAGGAGCTCAGGGGCACTGTAATTCAGAAACCTGCAGAGTTATAAATGACAGCTATCGTCCAAAAATATACTGAAGTAAGGCTCCCAAGAGGACTTGAAAGCGGGGCAGAATTGCAGGAAACCGATTTCAGGAGGTAGACTGGAATTGCATTGAAAGCATAGGAAAAGAGGCAGAACGTCCATAATGATGCACTTGGCCAAAAAGGGCGTATGCGTTTTTTCCTGAATATATTCAGGAAAAAACGCATACGCCCTTTTTGGCCAACCAAGCAAGCTTGCAAAGGAAATCTGCACTACAATGAAGTCTCACTCCCCCCGGTCAAAAGGGCCATCTGAAAAAAGTGTAAAATCCAGAAAGGCAGGACAGGCCATGGAGAACTGGGAGCCTTGTTATGCTGATGGGAGGGATGGAAATTGCCAACAGACACTCGGGAGAAGTGTATGGTGTTTCCTGAAACATCTAAAAAACAAAGCAACAGAGCCTAGGGCACTTCCACTTATGGTCCTATAGCTTAGGGAAATTAAAATCAAAAAGACACAGCCACCCCAAAGTTTGGGACACCTCTGTTTACAAGAACCTCTTTTACCGTACAAGTTCAATATCACAGAAAGTGAAAAATGGATAAAGACCTTGTGGTACTTACGTACAATGCAGTATCACTCAGCAATGAAATCTATGTCATCAGGCCCGTAGCAGCATAATGAGTGGATTCAGGTACGATGATTCTAACTGAAATAAGTCACACAGAAAAAGAAACATCATAAGATATCACTAATACACGGAATGTAAACTTGGCTACACAGGAACTGAATTCCAAAACAGAACAGGGTCTCAAATTTAGAAAACCAACTTATGCTTGCTTAAGGGGAAAGGTGAGTTGGGGTGCTGCATAAAACCAGAGATTGAAATGAGCACAGATAAACTTCCTTAAGCCAAATATGGAATAGACAAGAGCTACTCCTTGCTCAATGAAATGGACTCAACACCGCATATTAAACACCTAAGAATGTACCTGACTAGTAAGTATCTTAAAACCTATGGATTGCTATGTCTCCAAAAGAGAATCAAGCGTGTGTACAGGGGCATAAACGCAGCAGTGATAGGATTGGAGAGGTTCGGTGAGCAAATGAAGACCCTTTGAAGTCATATTGCATGGTACCCATTCCACGGGTCTCAACTCTCCAGGTTTAAGGTATTCTTCCTTCAGCTAAATCATGCACGTGGAACCCAGAGTATGATCAACCGTGTGAACGGGAGACGTGTTCATATGTGTCTCAGTTTTACTCCCCTGGTACTCGGGTGCAATATTGCAGACGCTTTACTAACACTCTCCCCACTTGGAGAGTCAGCGCCTTTAACCTCCTGTTTGGCCCAGTTTGCAATTTCTGCGGAATATGAACAGGAATAGGGAGAACCAATGAGAGACTAGCTGGAGGTGTCTGGACGGGCAAATTTAACTCTCATTTCCCACCAGGAAGAGGAAATAACCAAAGGCTCAGCGTGCCATGCCGGAACCAGATTAGGGCCTGAAGCCATCCTGCGGTGTTGCGGCCAGGTTACAAGAAAGTGAGTTGAAGAAAGGAGCTCAGGGGCACTGTAATTCACAAACCTGCAGAGATATAAATGACAGCTATCGTCCAAAAATATACTGAAGTAAGGCTGCCAAGAGGACTTGAAAGCGGGGCAGAATTGCAGGAAACCGATTTCAGGAGGTAGACTGGAATTGCATTGAAAGCATAGGAAAAGAGGCAGAACGTCCACAATGATGCACTTGGCCAAAAAGGGCGTATGCGTTTTTTCCTGAATATATTCAGGAAAAAACGCATACGCCCTTTTTGGCCAACCAAGCAAGCTTGCAAAGGAAATCTGCACTACAATGAAGTCTCACTTCCCCCCGGTCAAAAGGGCCATCTGAAAAAAGTGTAAAATCCAGAAAGGCAGGACAGGCCATGGAGAACTGGGAGCCTAGTTATGCTGATGGGCGGGATGTAAATTGCCAACAGAAACTCGGGAAAGTGTATGGTGTTTCTTGAAACATCTAAAAAACAAAGCAACAGAGCTTAGGGCACTTCCACTTATGGACCTATAGCTTAGGGAAATTAAAATCAAAAAGACACAGCCACCCCAAAATTTGGGACGCCTCTGTTTACCAGATCCTTGTTTACAGTACATGTTCAACATCGCAGAAAGTGAAAAATGGATAAAGAAGTTGTATTTACTTACAAAGCAATATGACTCAGCAATGAAATCTATCTCATCAGGCCCTTAGCAGCACAATGAGTGGATTCAGGTATGATGATTCTAACTGAAATAAGTCACACAGAAAAAGAAACATCATAAGATATCAGTAATACACGGAATGTAAACTTGGCTACACAGGAACTGAATTACAGAACAGAACAGGGTCTCAAATTTAGGAAACCAACTTATGCTTGCTTAAGGGTAAAGGTGAGTTGGGGTGCTGCATAAAACCAGAGATTGAAATGAGCACAGATAAAGTTCCTTAAGCCAAATATGGAATAGACAAGAGCTACACCTTGCTCAACGAAATGGACTCAACACCCCATATTAAACTCCTAAGAATGTACCTGACTAGTAAGTATCTTAAAACCTATGGATTGCTATGTCTCCAAAAGAGAATCAAGCATGTGTACAGGGGCATAAACGCAGCAGTGATAGGATTGGAGAGGTTCGATGAGCAAATGAAGACCCTTTGAAGTCATATTGCATGGTACCCATTCCACGGGTTTCAACTACCCAGGTTTAAGTTATTCTTCATTCAGCTAAAACATGCATGTGGAACCTAGAGTATGATCAACCATGTGATCGGGAGACGTGTTCAAATATGTCTCAGTTTTCGTACCCTGGTAGTCGGGTGCAACATTCCAGATGCTTTACTAACACTCTCCCGACTTGGAGAGTCAGTCCCTTTAACCTCCTGTTTGGCCCACTTTGCAATTTCTCCGGAAGATGAACAGGAATAGGGAGAACCAATGAGAGACTAGCTGGAGGTGTCTGGACGGGCAAATTTAACTCTCATTTCCCACCAGGAAGAGGAATTAACCAAAGGCCCAGCGTGCCTTGGCGGAACCAGATTAGGGCCTGAAGCCATCCTGCAGTGTTACGGCCAGGTCACAAGAAAGCGAGTTGAAGAAAGGAGCTCAGGGGCACTGTAATTCAGAAACCTACAGAGTTATAAATGACAGCTATCGTCCAAAAATGTACTGAAGTAAGGCTCCCAAGAGGACTTGAAAGCGGGGCAGAATTGCAGGAAACCGATTTCAGGAGGTAGACTGGAATTGCATTGAAAGCATAGGAAAAGAGGCAGAACGTCCACAATGATGCACTTGGCCAAAAAGGGCGTATGCGTTTTTTCCTGAATATATTCAGGAAAAAACGCATACGCCCTTTTAGGCCAACCAAGCAAGCTTGCAAAGGAAATCTGCACTACAATGAAGTCTCACTTCCCCCCGGTCAAAAGGGCCATCTGAAAAAAGTGTAAAATCCAGAAAGGCAGGACAGGCCATGGAGAACTGGGAGCCTTGTTATGCTGATGGGCGGGATGTAAATTGCCAACAGACACTCGGGAGAAGTGTATGGTGTTTCCTGAAACATCTAAAAAACAAAGCAACAGAGCCTAGGGCACTTCCACTTATGGTCCTATAGCTTAGGGAAATTAAAATCAAAAAGACACAGCCACCCCAAAATTTGGGACGCCTCTGTTTACAAGAACCTCGTTTACTGTACAAGTTCAATATCACAGAAAGTGAAAAATGGATAAAGAACTTGTGGTACTTACGTACAATGCAGTATCACTCAGCAATGAAATCTATGTCATCAGGCCCGTAGCAGCATAATGAGTGGATTCAGGTATGATGATTCTAACTGAAATAAGTCACACAGAAAAAGAAACATCATAAGATATCAGTAATACACGGAATGTAAACTTGGCTACACAGGAACTGAATTCCAAAACAGAACAGGGTCTCAAATTTAGAAAACCAACCTATGCTTGCTTAAGGGGAAAGGTGAGTTGGGGTGCTGCATAAAACCAGAGATTGAAATGAGCACAGATAAAGTTCCTTAAGCCAAATATGGAATAGACAAGAGCTACTCCTTGCTCAACGAAATGGACTCAACACCCCATATTAAACGCCTAAGAATGTACCTGACTAGTAAGTATCTTAAAACCTATGGATTGCTATGTCTCCAAAAGAGAATCAAGCGTGTGTACAGGGGCATAAACGCAGCAGTGATAGGATTGGAGAGGTTCGGTGAGCAAATGAAGACCCTTTGAAATCATATTGCATGCTACCCATTCCACGGGTCTCAACTCTCCAGGTTTAAGGTATTCTTCCTTCAGCTAAATCATGCACGTGGAACCCAGAGTATGATCAACCGTGTGAACGGGAGACGTGTTCAAATATGTCTCAGTTTTCGTACCCTGGTACTCGGGTGCAACATTCCAGACGCTTTACTAACTCTCTGCCGACATGGAGAGTCAGTCCCTTTAAACTCCTGTATGGCTCAGTTTGCAATTTCTGCGGAAGATGAACAGGAATAGCGAGAACCAATGAGAGACTAGCTGGAGGTGTCTGGACGGGCAAATTTAACTCTCATTTCCCACCAGGAAGAGGAATTAACCAAAGGCTCAGCGTGCCGTGCCGGAACCAGATTAGGGCCTGAAGCCATCCTGCGGTGTTGCGGCCATCTCACAAGAAAGCGAGTTGAAGAAAGGAGCTCAGGGGCACTGTAATTCACAAACCTGCAGAGTTATAAATGACAGCTATCGTCTAAAAATATACTGAAGGAAGGCTGCCAAGAGGACTTGAAAGAGGGGCAGAATTGCATGAAACCGATTTCAGGAGGTAGACTGGAATTGCATTGAAAGCATAGGAAAAGAGGCAGAACGTCCACAATGATGCACTTGGCCAAAAAGGGCGTATACGTTTTTTCCTGAATATATTCAGGAAAAAACGCATACGCCGTTTTTGGCCAACCAAGCAAGCTTGCAAAGGAAATCTGCACTACAATGAAGTCTCACTTCACCCCGGTCAAAAGGGCCATCTGAAAAAAGTGTAAAATCCAGAAAGGCAGGACAGGCCATGGAGAACTGGGAGCCTTGTTATGCTGATGGGCGGGATGTAAATTGCCAACAGACACTCGGGAGAAGTGTATGGTGTTTCCTGAAACATCTAAAAAACAAAGCAACAGAGCCTAGGGCACTTCCACTTATGGTCCTATAGCTTAGGGAAATTAAAATCAAAAAGACACAGCCACCCCAAAGTTTGGGACGCCTCTGTTTACAAGAACCTCGTTTACAGTACAAGTTCAACATCGCAGAAAGTGAAAAATGGATAAAGAAGCTGTGGTATTTACTTACAAACAATATCACTCAGCAATGAAATCTATGTCATCAGGCTCTTAGCAGCACAATGAGTGGATTCAGGTATGATGATTCTAACTGAAATAATTCACACAGAAAAAGAAACATCCTAAGATATCAGTAATACACGGAATGTAAACTTGGCTACACAGGAACTGAATTACAGAACAGAACAGGGTCTCAAATTTAGAAAACCAACTTATGCTTGCTTAAGGGTAAAGGTGAGTTGGGGTGCTGCATAAAACCAGAGATCGAAATGAGCACAGATAAAGTTCCTTAAGCCAAATATGGAATAGACAAGAGCTACTCCTTGCTCAACGAAATGGACTCAACACCCCATATTAAACGCCTAAGAATGTACCTGACTAGTAAGTATCTTAAAACCTATGGATTGCTATGTCTCCGAAAGAGAATCAAGCGTGTGTACAGGGGCATAAACCCAGCAGTGATAGGATTGGAGAGGTTCGGTGAGCAAATGAGGACCCTTTGAAGTCATATTACATGGTACCCGTTCCACGGATCTCAACACTACAGGTTTAAGGTATTCTTCCTTCGGCTAAAACATGCATGTGGAACCCAGAGTATGATCAACCGTGTGAATGGGAGACGTGTTCAAATATGTCTCAGTTTTTGTCCCCTGGTACTCGGGTGCAACATTCCAGACACTTTACTAACACTCTCCCCACTTGGAGAGTCAGCGCCTTTAACCTCCTGTTTGGCCCAGTTTGCAATTTCTGCGGAAGATGAACAGGAATAGGGAGGACCAATGAGAGACTAGCTGGAGGTGTCTGGACGGGCAAATTTAACTCTCATTTCCCACCAGGAAGAGGAAATAACCAAAGGCTCAGCGTGCCGTGCCGGAACCAGATTAGGGCCTGAAGCCATCCTGCGGTGTTGCAGCCAGCTCAAAAGAAAGCGAGTGAAGAAAGGAGCTCAGGGGCACTGTAATTCACAAACCTGCAGAGTTATAAATGACAGCTATCGTCTAAAAATATACTGAAGTAAGGCTGCCAAGAGGACTTGAAAGAGGGGCAGAATTGCATGAAACCGATTTCAGGAGGTAGACTGGAATTGCATTGAAAGCATAGGAAAAGAGGCAGAACGTCCACAATGATGCACTTGGCCAAAAAGGGCGTATACGTTTTTTCCTGAATATATTCAGGAAAAAACGCATACGCCGTTTTTGGCCAACCAAGCAAGCTTGCAAAGGAAATCTGCACTACAATGAAGTCTCACTTCACCCCGGTCAAAAGGGCCATCTGAAAAAAGTGTAAAATCCAGAAAGGCAGGACAGGCCATGGAGAACTGGGAGCCTTGTTATGCTGATGGGCGGGATGTAAATTGCCAACAGACACTCGGGAGAAGTGTATGGTGTTTCCTGAAACATCTAAAAAACAAAGCAACAGAGCCTAGGGCACTTCCACTTATGGTCCTATAGCTTAGGGAAATTAAAATCAAAAAGACACAGCCACCCCAAAGTTTGGGACACCTCTGTTTACAAGAACCTCGTTTACAGTACAAGTTCAACATCGCAGAAAGTGAAAAATGGATAAAGAACTTGTGGTACTTACGTACAATGCAGTATCACTCAGCAATGAAAACTATGTCATCAGGCCCATAGTAGCATAATGAGTGGATTCAGGTACGATGATTCTAACTGAAATAAGACACACAGAAAAAGAAACATCATAAGATATCACTAATACACGGAATGTAAACTTGGCTACACAGGAACTGAATTCCACAACAGAACAGGGTCTCAAATTAAGAAAACCAACTTATGCTTGCTTAAGGGGAAAGGTGAGTTGGGGTGCTGCATAAAACCAGAGATTGAAATGAGCACAGATAAAGTTCCTTAAGCCAAATATGGAATAGACAAGAGCTACTCCTTGCTCAACGAAATGGACTCAACACCCCATATTAAACGCCTAAGAATGTACCTGACTAGTAAGTATCTTAAAACCTATGGATTGCTATGTCTCCAAAAGAGAATCAAGCGTGTGTACAGGGACATAAATGCAGCAGTGATAGGATTGGAGAGGTTCGGTGAGCAAATGAAGACCCTTTGAAGTCATATTGCATGGTACCCATTCCACGGGTCTCAACTCTCCAGGTTTAAGGTATTCTTCCTTCAGCTAAAACATGCATGTGGAACCCAGAGTATGATCAACCGTGTGAACGGGAGACGTGTTCAAATATGTCTCAGTTTTCCTCCCCTGGTACTCGGGTGCAACATTCCAGACGCTTTACTAACACTCTCCCCACTTGGAGAGTCAGCGCCTTTAACCTCCTGTTTGGCCCAGTTTGCAATTTCTGCGGAAGATGAACAGGAATAGGGAGAACCAATGAGAGACTAGCTGGAGGTGTCTGGACGGGCAAATTTAACTCTCATTTCCCATCTGGAAGAGGAAATAACCAAAGGCTCAGCGTGCCGTGCCGGAACCAGATTAGGGCCTGAAGCCATCCTGCGGTGTTGCAGCCAGCTCAAAAGAAAGCGAGTTGAAGAAAGGAGCTCAGGGGCACTGTAATTCACAAACCTGCAGAGTTATAAATGACAGCTATCGTCCAAAAATAGACTGAAGTAAGGCTGCCAAGAGGACTTGAAAGTGGGGCAGAATTGCAGGAAACCGATTTCAGGAGGTAGACTGGAATTGCATTGAAAGCATAGGAAAAGAGGCAGAACGTCCACAATGATGCACTTGGCCAAAAAGGGCGTATGCGTTTTTTCCTGAATATATTCAGGAAAAAACGCATACGCCCTTTTTGGACAACCAAGCAAGCTTGCAAAGGAAATCTGCACTACAATGAAGTCTCACTTCCCCCCGGTCAAAAGGGCCATCTGAAAAAAGTGTAAAATCCAGAAAGGCAGGACAGGCCATGGAGAACTGGGAGCCTTGTTATGCTGATGGGCACGATGTAAATTGCCAACAGACACTCGGGAGAAGTGTATGGTGTTTCCTGAAACATCTAAAAAACAAAGCAACAGAGCCTAGGGCACTTCCACTTATGGTCTTATAGCTTAGGGAAATTAAAATCAAAAAGACACAGCCACCCCAAAGTTTGGGACGTCTCTGTTTACAAGAACCTTGTTTACCGTACAAGTTCAATATCACAGAAAGTAAAAAATGGATAAAGAACTTGTGGTACTTACGTACAATGCAGTATCACTCAGCAATGAAATCTATGTCATCAGGCCCGTAGCAGCATAATGAGTGGATTCAGGTACGATGATTCTAACTGAAATAAGTCACACAGCAAAAGAAATATCATAAGATATCACTAATACACGGAATGTAAACTTGGCTACACAGGAACTGAATTCCAAAACAGAACAGGGTCTCAAATTTAGAAAACCAACTTATGCTTGCTTAAGGGGAAAGGTGAGTTGGGGTGCTGCATAAAACCAGAGATTGAAATGAGCACAGATAAAGTTCCTTAAGACAAATATGGAATAGACAAGAGCTACTCCTTGCTCAACGAAATGGACTCAACACCCCATATTAAACGCCAAAGAATGTACCTGACTAGTAAGTATCTTAAAACCTATGGTTTGCTATGTCTCCAAAAGTGAATCAAGCATGTGTACAGGGGCATAAACGCAGCAGTGATAGGATTGGAGAGGTTCGGTGAGCAAATGAAGACCCTTTGAAGTCATATTGCATGGTACCCATTACACGGGTCTCAACTCTACAGGTTTAAGGTATTCTTCCTTCAGCTAAAACATGCATGTGGAACCCAGAGTATGATCAACCATGTGAATGGGAGACGTGTTCAAATATGTCTCAGTTTTCCTCCCCTGGTACTCAGGTGTAACATTCCAGACGCTTTACTAACACTCTCCCCACTTGGAGAGTCAGCGCCTTTAACCTCCTGTTTGGCCCAGTTTGCAATTTCTGCGGAAGATGAACAGGAATAGGGAGAACCAATGAGAGACTAGCTGGAGGTGTCTGGACGGGCAAATTTAACTCTCATTTCCCACCAGGAAGAGGAAATAACCAAAGGCTCAGCGTGCAGTGCCGGAACCAGATTAGGGCATGAAGCCATCCTGCGGTGTTGCGGCCAGCTCAAAAGAAAGCGAGTTGAAGAAAGGAGCTCAGGGGCACTGTAATTCACAAACCTGCAGAGTTATAAATGACAGCTATCGTCCAAAAATATACTGAAGTAAGGCTGCCAAGAGGATTTGAAAGCGGGGCAGAATTGCAGGAAACCGATTTCAGGAGGTAGACTGGAATTGCATTGAAAGCATAGGAAAAGAGGCAGAACGTCCACAATGATGCACTTGGCCAAAAAGGGCGTATGCGTTTTTCCCTGAATATATTCAGGAAAAAACGCATACGCCCTTTTTGGCCAACCAAGCAAGCTTGCAAAGGAAATCTGCACTACAATGAAGTCTCACTTCCCCCCGGTCAAAAGGGCCATCTGAAAAAAGTGTAAAATCCAGAAAGGCAGGACAGGCCATGGAGAACTGGGAGCTTTGTTGTGCTGATGGGCGGGATGGAAATTGCCAACAGACACTCGGGAGAAGTGTATGGTGTTTCCTGAAACATCTAAAAAACAAAGCAACAGAGCCTAGGGCACTTCCACTTATGGTCCTATAGCTTAGGGAAATTAAAATCAAAAAGACACAGCCACCCCAAAGTTTGGGACGCCTCTGTTTACAAGAACCTCATTTACAGTACAAGTTCAACATCGCAGAAAGTGAAAAATGGATAAAGAAGCTGTGGTATTTACTTACAAAGCAATATCACTCAGCAATGAAATCTATGTCATCAGGCCCTTGGCAGCACAATGAGTGGATTCAGGTATGATGATTCTAACTGAAATAATTCACACAGAAAAAGAAACATCCTAAGATATCAGTAATACACGGAATGTAAACTTGGCTACACAGGAACTGAATTACAGAACAGAACAGGGTCTCAAATTTAGAAAACCAACTTATGCTTGCTTAAGGGGAAAGGTGAGTTGGGGTGCTGCATAAAACCAGAGATCGAAATGAGCACAGATAAAGTTCCTTAAGCCAAATATGGAATAGACAAGAGCTACTCCTTGCTCAACGAAATGGACTCAACACCCCATATTAAACGCCTAAGAATGTACCTGACTAGTAAGTATCTTAAAACCTATGGATTGCTGTGTCTCCAAAAGAGAATCAAGCCTGTTTACAGGGGCATAAACGCAGCAGTGATAGGATTGGAGAGGTTTGGTGAGCAAATGAAGACCCTTTGAAGTCATATTGCATGGTACCCATTCCACGGGTCTCAACTCTCCAGGTTTAAGGTATTCTTCCTTCAGCTAAAACATGCATGTGTAACCCAGAGTATGATCAACCGTGTGAACGGGAGACGTGTTCAAATATGTCTCAGTTTTCCTCCCCTGGTACTCGGGTGCAACATTCCAGACGCTTTACTAACATTCTCCCCACTTGGAGAGTCAGTCCCTTTAACCTCCTGTTTGGCCCAGTTTGCAATTTCTGCGGAAGATGAACAGGAATATGGAGAACCAATGAGAGACTAGCTGGAGGTGTCTGGACGGACAAATTTAACTCTCATTTCCCACCAGGAAGAGGAAATAACCAAAGGCTCAGCGTGCCGTGCCGGAACCAGATTAGGGCCTGAAGCCATCCTGCGGTGTTGCGGCCAGCTCACAAGAAAGCGAGTTGAAGAAAGGAGCTCAGGGGCACTGTAATTCACAAACCTGCAGAGTTATAAATGACAGCTATCGTCCAAAAATATACTGAAGTAAGGCTGCCAAGAGGACTTGAAAGCGGGGCAGAATTGCAGGAAACTGATTTCAGGAGGTAGACAGGAATTACATTGAAAGCATAGGAAAAGAGGCAGAACGTCCACAATGATGCACTTGGCCAAAAAGGGCGTATGCGTTTTTTCCTGAATATATTCAGGAAAAAACGCATACGCCCTTTTTGGCCAACCAAGCAAACTTGCAAAGGAAATCTGCACTACAATGAAGTCTCACTTCCCCCCGGTCAAAAGGGCCATCTGAAAAAAGTGTAAAATCCAGAAAGGCAGGACAGGCCATGGAGAACTGGGAGCCTTGTTATGCTGATGGGCGGGATGTAAATTGCCAACAGACACTCGGGAGAAGTGTATGGTGTTTCCTGAAGCATCTAAGAAACAAAGCAACAGAGCCTAGGGCACTTCCACTTATGGTCCTATAGCTTAGGGAAATTAAAATCAAAAAGACACAGCCACCCCAAAGTTTGGGACGCCTCTGTTTACAAGAACCTCGTTTACCGTACAAGTTCAATATCACAGAAAGTGAGAAATGGATAAAGACCTTGTGGTACTTACGTACAATGCAGTATCACTCAGCAATGAAATCTATGTCATCAGGCCCGTAGCAGCATAATGAGTGGATTCAGGTACGATGATTCTAACTGAAATAAGTCACACAGGAAAAGAAACATCATAAGATATCACTAATACACGGAATGTAAACTTGGCTACACAGGAACTGAATTCCAAAACAGAACAGGGTCTCAAATTTAGAAAACCAACTTATGCTTGCCTAAGGGGAAAGGTGAGTTGGGGTGCTGCATAAAACCAGAGATTGAAATGAGCACAGATAAAGTTCCTTAAGCCAAATATGGAATAGACAAGAGCTACTCCTTGCTCAACGAAATGGACTCAACACCCCAAATTAAACGCCTAAGAATGTACCTGACTAGTAAGTATCTTAAAACCTATGGATTGCTATGTCTCCATAAGAGAATCAAGCGTGTGTACAGGGGCATAAACGCAGCAGTGATAGGATTGGAGAGGTTCGGTGAGCAAATGAAGACCCTTTGAAGTCATATTGCATGGTACCCATTCCACGGGTTTCAACTACCCAGGTTTAAGGTATTCTTCCTTCAGCTAAAACATGCATGTGGAACCTAGAGTATGATCAACCATGTGATCGGGAGACGTGTTCAAATATGTCTCAGTTTTCGTACCCTGGTACTCGGGTGCAACATTCCAGACGCTTTACTAACACTCTCCCAACTTGGAGAGTCAGTCCCTTTAACCTCCTGTTTGGCCCAGTTTGCAATTTCTGCGGAAGATGAACAGGAATAGGGAGAACCAATGAGAGACTAGCTGGAGGTGTCTGGATGGGCAAATTTAACTCTCATTTCCCACCAGTAAGAGGAATTAACCAAAGGCTCAGCGTGCCTTGCCCGAAACAGATTAGGGCCTGAAGCCGTCTTGCGCTTTTGCGGCCAGCTCAAAAGAAAGCGAGTTGAAGAAAGGAGCTCAGGGGCACTGTAATTCACAAACCTGCAGAGTTATAAATGACAGCTATCGTCCAAAAATATACTGAAGTAAGGCTGCCAAGAGGACTTGAAAGCGGGGCAGAATTGCAGGAAACCGATTTCAGGAGGTAGACTGGAATTGCATTGAAAGCATAGGAAAAGAGGCAGAACGTCCACAATGATGCACTCGGCCAAAAAGGGTGTATGCGTTTTTTCCTGAATATATTCAGGAAAAAACGCATACGCCCTTTTTGGCCAACCAAGCAAGCTTGCAAAGGAAATCTGCACTACAATGAAGTCTCACTTCCCCCCGGTCAAAAGGGTCATCTGAAAAAAGTGTAAAATCCAGAAAGGCAGGACAGGCCATGGAGAACTGGGAGCCTTGTTATGCTGATGGGCGGGATGTAAATTGCCAACAGACACTCGGGAGAAGTGTATGGTGTTTCCTGAAACATCTAAAAAACAAAGCAACAGAGCCTAGGGCACTTCCACTTATGGTCCTATAGCTTAGGGAAATTAAAATCAAAAAGACACAGCCACCCCAAAGTTTGGGACGCCTGTGTTTACAAGAACCTCGTTTACAGTACAAGTTCAACATCGCAGAAAGTGAAAAATGGATAAAGAACTTGTGGTACTTACGTACAATGCAGTATCACTCAGCAATGAAATCTATGTCATCAGCCCCGTAGCAGCATAATGAGTGGATTCAGGTACGATGATTCTAACTGAAATAAGTCACACAGCAAAAGAAACATCATAAGATATCACTAATACACGGAATGTAAACTTGGCTACACAGGAACTGAATTCCAAAACAGAACAGGGTCTCAAATTTAGAAAACCAACTTATGCTTGCTTAAGGGGAAAGGTGAGTTGGGGTGCTGCATAAAACCAGAGATTGAAATGAGCACAGATAAAGTTCCTTAAGCCAAATATGGAATAGACAAGAGCTACTCCTTGCTCAACGAAATGGACTCAACACCCCATATTAAACGCCTAAGAATGTACCTGACTAGTAAGTATCTTAAAACCTATGGATTGCTATGTCTCCAAAAGAGAATCAAGCGTGTGTACAGCGGCATAAACGCAGCAGTGATAGGATTGGAGAGGTTCGGTGAGCAAATGAAGACCCTTTGAAGTCATATTGCATGGTACCCATTCCACGGGTCTCAACTCTCCAGGTATAAGGTATTCTTCCTTCAGCTAAAACATGCGTGTGGAACCCAGAGTATGATCAACCATGTGAACAGGAGACGTGTTCAAATATGTCTCAGTTTTCCTCCCCGGTACTCGGGTGCAACATTCCAGACGCTTTACTAACACTCTCCCCACTTGGAGAGTCAGCGCCTTTAACCTCCTGTTTGGCCCAGTTTGCAATTTCTGCAGAAGATGAACAGGAATAGGGAGAACCAATGAGAGACTAGCTGGAGGTGTCTGGACGGGCAAATTTAACTCTCATTTCCCACCAGGAAGAGGAAATAACCAAAGGCTCAGCGTGCCGTGCCGGAACCAGATTAGGGCCTGAAGCCATCCTGCAGTGTTACGGCCAGCTCACAAGAAAGCGAGTTGAAGAAAGGAGCTCAGGGGCACTGTAATTCAGAAACCTACAGAGTTATAAATGACAGCTATCGTCCAAAAATGTACTGAAGTAAGGCTCCCAAGAGGACTTGAAAGCGGGGCAGAATTGCAGGAAACCGATTTCAGGAGGTAGACTGGAATTGCATTGAAAGCATAGGAAAAGAGGCAGAACGTCCACAATGATGCACTTGGCCAAAAAGGGCGTATGCGTTTTTTCCTGAATATATTCAGGAAAAAACGCATACGCCCTTTTAGGCCAACCAAGCAAGCTTGCAAAGGAAATCTGCACTACAATGAAGTCTCACTTCCCCCCGGTCAAAAGGGCCATCTGAAAAAAGTGTAAAATCCAGAAAGGCAGGACAGGCCATGGAGAACTGGGAGCCTTGTTATGCTGATGGGCGGGATGTAAATTGCCAACAGACACTCGGGAGAAGTGTATGGTGTTTCCTGAAACATCTAAAAAACAAAGCAACAGAGCCTAGGGCACTTCCACTTATGGTCCTATAGCTTAGGGAAATTAAAATCAAAAAGACACAGCCACCCCAAAGTTTGGGACGCCTCTGTTTACAAGAACCTCGTTTACTGTACAAGTTCAATATCACAGAAAGTGAAAAATGGATAAAGAACTTGTGGTACTTACGTACAATGCAGTATCACTCAGCAATGAAATCTATGTCATCAGGCCCGTAGCAGCATAATGAGTGGATTCAGGTATGATGATTCTAACTGAAATAAGTCACACAGAAAAAGAAACATCATAAGATATCAGTAATACACGGAATGTAAACTTGGCTACACAGGAACTGAATTCCAAAACAGAACAGGGTCTCAAATTTAGAAAACCAACCTATGCTTGCTTAAGGGGAAAGGTGAGTTGGGGTGCTGCATAAAACCAGAGATTGAAATGAGCACAGATAAAGTTCCTTAAGCCAAATATGGAATAGACAAGAGCTACTCCTTGCTCAACGAAATGGACTCAACACCCCATATTAAACGCCTAAGAATGTACCTGACTAGTAAGTATCTTAAAACCTATGGATTGCTATGTCTCCAAAAGAGAATCAAGCGTGTGTACAGGGGCATAAACGCAGCAGTGATAGGATTGGAGAGGTTCGGTGAGCAAATGAAGACCCTTTGAAATCATATTGCATGCTACCCATTCCACGGGTCTCAACTCTCCAGGTTTAAGGTATTCTTCCTTCAGCTAAATCATGCACGTGGAACCCAGAGTATGATCAACCGTGTGAACGGGAGACGTGTTCAAATATGTCTCAGTTTTCGTACCCTGGTACTCGGGTGCAACATTCCAGACGCTTTACTAACTCTCTGCCGACATGGAGAGTCAGTCCCTTTAAACTCCTGTATGGCTCAGTTTGCAATTTCTGCGGAAGATGAACAGGAATAGCGAGAACCAATGAGAGACTAGCTGGAGGTGTCTGGACGGGCAAATTTAACTCTCATTTCCCACCAGGAAGAGGAATTAACCAAAGGCTCAGCGTGCCGTGCCGGAACCAGATTAGGGCCTGAAGCCATCCTGCGGTGTTGCGGCCATCTCACAAGAAAGCGAGTTGAAGAAAGGAGCTCAGGGGCACTGTAATTCACAAACCTGCAGAGTTATAAATGACAGCTATCGTCCAAAAATATACTGAAGTAAGGCTGCCAAGAGGACTTGAAAGCGGGGCAGAATTGCAGGAAACCGATTTCAGGAGGTAGACTGGAATTGCATTGAAAGCATAGGAAAAGAGGCAGAACGTCCACAATGACGCACTTGGCCAAAAAGGGCGTATGCGTTTTTTCCTGAATATATTCAGGAAAAAACGCATACGCCCTTTTTGGCCAACCAAGCAAGCTTGAGAAGGAAATCTGCACTACAATGAAGTCTCACTGCCCCCGGTCAAAAGGGCCATCTGAAAAAAGTGTAAAATCCAGAAAGGCAGGACAGGCCATGGAGAACTGGGAGCCTTCTTGTGCTGATGGGAGGGATGTAAATTGCCAACAGACACTCGGGAGAAGTGTATGGTGTTTCCTGAAACATCTAAGAAACAAAGCAACAGAGCCTAGGGCACTTCCACTTATGGTCCTATAGCTTAGGGAAATTAAAATCAAAAAGACACAGCCACGCCAAAGTTTGGGACGCCTCTGTTTACAAGATCCTTGTTTACAGTACATGTTCAACATCGCAGAAAGTGAAAAATGGATAAAGAAGTTGTATTTACTTACAAAGCAATATCACTCAGCAATGAAATCTATGTCATCAGGCCCTTAGCAGCACAATGAGTGGATTCAGGTATGATGATTCTAACTGAAATAAGTCACACAGAAAAAGAAACATCATAAGATATCAGTAATACACGGAATGTAAACTTGGCTACACAGGAACTGAATCACAGAACAGAACAGGGTCTCAAATTTAGGAAACCATCTTATGCTTGCTTAAGGGTAAAGGTGAGTTGGGGTGCTGCATAAAACCAGAGATTGAAATGAGCACAGATAAAGTTCCTTAAGCCAAATATGGAATAGACAAGAGCTACACCTTGCTCAACGAAATGGACTCAACACCCCATATTAAACGCCTAAGAATGTACCTGACTAGTAAGTATCTTAAAACCTATGGATTGCTATGTCTCCAAAAGAGAATCAAGCATGTGTACAGGGGCATAAACGCAGCAGTGATAGGATTGGAGAGGTTCGGTGAGCAAATGAAGACCCTTTGAAGTCATATTGCATGGTACCCATTCCACGGGTTTCAACTCCCCAGGTTTAAGTTATTCTTCATTCAGCTAAAACATGCATGTGGAACCTAGAGTATGATCAACCGTGTGAACGGGAGACGTGTTCAAATATGTCTCAGTTTTCGTACCCTGGTACTCGGGTGCAACATTCCAGACGCTTTACTAACACTCTGCCGACATGGAGAGTCAGTCCCTTTAAACTCCTGTATGGCTCAGTTTGCAATTTCTGCGGAAGATGAACAGGAATAGCGAGAACCAATGAGAGACTAGCTGGAGGTGTCTGGACGGGCAAATTTAACTCTCATTTCCCACCAGGAAGAGGAATTAACCAAAGGCTCAGCGTGCCGTGCCGGAACCAGATTAGGGCCTGAAGCCATCCTGCGGTGTTGCGGCCATCTCACAAGAAAGCGAGTTGAAGAAAGGAGCTCAGGGGCACTGTAATTCACAAACCTGCAGAGTTATAAATGACAGCTATCGTCCAAAAATATACTGAAGTAAGGCTGCCAAGAGGACTTGAAAGCGGGGCAGAATTGCAGGAAACCGATTTCAGGAGGTAGACTGGAATTGCATTGAAAGCATAGGAAAAGAGGCAGAACGTCCACAATGATGCACTTGGCCAAAAAGGGCGTATGCGTTTTTTCCTGAATATATTCAGGAAAAAACGCATACGCCCTTTTTGGCCAACCAAGCAAGCTTGAGAAGGAAATCTGCACTACAATGAAGTCTCACTGCCCCCCGGTCAAAAGGGCCATCTGAAAAAAGTGTAAAATCCAGAAAGGCAGGACAGGCCATGGAGAACTGGGAGCCTTGTTGTGCTGATGGGAGGGATGTAAATTGCCAACAGACACTCGGGAGAAGTGTATGGTGTTTCCTGAAACATCTAAGAAACAAAGCAACAGAGCCTAGGGCACTTCCACTTATGGTCCTATAGCTTAGGGAAATTAAAATCAAAAAGACACAGCCACCCCAAAGTTTGGAACGCCTCTGTTTACAAGAACCTCTTTTACCGTACATGTTCAATATCACAGAAAGTGAAAAATGGATAAAGAACTTGTGGTACTTACGTACAATGCAGTATCACTCAGCAATGAAATCTATGTCATCAGGCCCATAGCAGCATAATGAGTGGATTCAGGTACGATGATTCTAACTGAAATAAGTCACACAGAAAAAGAAACATCATAAGATATCACTAATACACGGAATGTAAACTTGGCTACACAGGAACTGAATTCCAAAACAGAACAGGGTCTCAAATTTAGAAAACCAACTTATGCTTGCTTAAGGAGAAAGGTGAGTTGGGGTGCTGCATAAAACCAGAGATTGAAATGAGCACAGATAAACTTCCTTAAGCCAAATATGGAATAGACAAGAGCTACTCCTTGCTCAATGAAATGGACTCAACACCGCATATTAAACACCTAAGAATGTACCTGACTAGTAAGTATCTTAAAACCTATGGATTGCTATGTCTCCAAAAGAGAATCAAGCGTGTGTACAGGGGCATAAACGCAGCAGTGATAGGATTGGAGAGATTCGGTGAGCAAATGAAGACCCTTTGAAGTCATATTGCATGGTACCCATTCCACGGGTCTCAACTCTCCAGGTTTAAGGTATTCTTCCTTCAGCTAAATCATGCACGTGGAACCCAGAGTATGATCAACCGTGTGAACGGGAGACGTGTTCATATGTGTCTCAGTTTTACTCCCCTGGTACTCGGGTGCAATATTGCAGACGCTTTACTAACACTCTCCCCACTTGGAGAGTCAGCGCCTTTAACCTCCTGTTTGGCCCAGTTTGCAATTTCTGCGGAATATGAACAGGAATAGGGAGAACCAATGAGAGACTAGCTGGAGGTGTCTGGACGGGCAAATTTAACTCTCATTTCCCACCAGGAAGAGGAAATAACCAAAGGCTCAGCGTGCCATGCCGGAAACAGATTAGGGCCTGAAGCCATCCTGCGGTGTTGCGGCCAGGTTACAAGAAAGTGAGTTGAAGAAAGGAGCTCAGGGGCACTGTAATTCACAAACCTGCAGAGATATAAATGACAGCTATCGTCCAAAAATATACTGAAGTAAGGCTGCCAAGAGGACTTGAAAGCGGGGCAGAATTGCAGGAAACCGATTTCAGGAGGTAGACTGGAATTGCATTGAAAGCATAGGAAAAGAGGCAGAACGTCCACAATGATGCACTTGGCCAAAAAGGGCGTATGCGTTTTTTCCTGAATATATTCAGGAAAAAACGCATACGCCCTTTTTGGCCAACCAAGCAAGCTTGCAAAGGAAATCTGCACTACAATGAAATCTCACTTCCCCCGGTCAAAAGGGCCATCTGAAAAAAGTGTAAAATCCAGAAAGTCAGGACAGGCCATGGAGAACTGGGAGCCTAGTTATGCTGATGGGCGGGATGTAAATTGCCAACAGAAACTCGGGAAAGTGTATGGTGTTTCTTGAAACATCTAAAAAACAAAGCAACAGAGCCTAGGGCACTTCCACTTATGGACCTATAGCTTAGGGAAATTAAAATCAAAAAGACACAGCCACCCCAAAATTTGGGACGCCTCTGTTTACCAGATCCTTGTTTACAGTACATGTTCAACATCGCAGAAAGTGAAAAATGGATAAAGAAGTTGTATTTACTTACAAAGCAATATGACTCAGCAATGAAATCTATCTCATCAGGCCCTTAGCAGCACAATGAGTGGATTCAGGTATGATGATTCTAACTGAAATAAGTCACACAGAAAAAGAAACATCATAAGATATCAGTAATACACGGAATGTAAACTTGGCTACACAGGAACTGAATTACAGAACAGAACAGGGTCTCAAATTTAGGAAACCAACTTATGCTTGCTTAAGGGTAAAGGTGAGTTGGGGTGCTGCATAAAACCAGAGATTGAAATGAGCACAGATAAAGTTCCTTAAGCCAAATATGGAATAGACAAGAGCTACACCTTGCTCAACGAAATGGACTCAACACCCCATATTAAACGCCTAAGAATGTACCTGACTAGTAAGTATCTTAAAACCTATGGATTGCTATGTCTCCAAAAGAGAATCAAGCATGTGTACAGGGGCATAAACGCAGCAGTGATAGGATTGGAGAGGTTCGATGAGCAAATGAAGACCCTTTGAAGTCATATTGCATGGTATCCATTCCACGGGTTTCAACTACCCAGGTTTAAGTTATTCTTCATTCAGCTAAAACATGCATGTGGAACCTAGAGTATGATCAACCATGTGATCGGGAGACGTGTTCAAATATGTCTCAGTTTTCGTACCCTGGTACTCGGGTGCAACATTCCAGATGCTTTACTAACACTCTCCCGACTTGGAGAGTCAGTCCCTTTAACCTCCTGTTTGGCCCACTTTGCAATTTCTGCGGAAGATGAACAGGAATAGGGAGAACCAATGAGAGACTAGCTGGAGGTGTCTGGACGGGCAAATTTAACTCTCATTTCCCACCAGGAAGAGGAATTAACCAAAGGCCCAGCGTGCCTTGGCGGAACCAGATTAGGGCCTGAAGCCATCCTGCGGTGTTGCGGCCAGCTCAAAAGAAAGCGAGTTGAAGAAAGGAGCTCAGGGGCACTGTAATTCAGAAACCTACAGAGTTATAAATGACAGCTATCGTCCAAAAATATACTGAAGTAAGGCTCCCAAGAGGACTTGAAAGCGGGGCAGAATTGCAGGAAACCGATTTCAGGAGGTAGACTGGAATTGCATTGAAAGCATAGGAAAAGAGGCAGAACGTCCACAATGATGCACTTGGCCAAAAAGGGCGTATGCGTTTTTTCCTGAATATATTCAGGAAAAAACGCATACGCCCTTTTAGGCCAACCAAGCAAGCTTGCAAAGGAAATCTGCACTACAATGAAGTCTCACTTCCCCCCGGTCAAAAGGGCCATCTGAAAAAAGTGTAAAATCCAGAAAGGCAGGACAGGCCATGGAGAACTGGGAGCCTTGTTATGCTGATGGGCGGGATGTAAATTGCCAACAGACACTCGGGAGAAGTGTATGGTGTTTCCTGAAACATCTAAAAAACAAAGCAACAGAGCCTAGGGCACTTCCACTTATGGTCCTATAGCTTAGGGAAATTAAAATCAAAAAGACACAGCCACCCCAAAGTTTGGGACGCCTCTGTTTACAAGAACCTCGTTTACCGTACAAGTTCAATATCACAGAAAGTGAAAAATGGATAAAGAACTTGTGGTACTTACGTACAATGCAGTATCACTCAGCAATGAAATCTATGTCATCAGGCCCGTAGCAGCATAATGAGTGGATTCAGGTATGATGATTCTAACTGAAATAAGTCACACAGAAAAAGAAACATCATAAGATATCAGTAATACACGGAATGTAAACTTGGCTACACAGGAACTGAATTCCAAAACAGAACAGGGTCTCAAATTTAGAAAACCAACCTATGCTTGCTTAAGGGGAAAGGTGAGTTGGGGTGCTGCATAAAACCAGAGATTGAAATGAGCACAGATAAAGTTCCTTAAGCCAAATATGGAATAGACAAGAGCTACTCCTTGCTCAACGAAATGGACTCAACACCCCATATTAAACGCCTAAGAATGTACCTGACTAGTAAGTATCTTAAAACCTATGGATTGCTATGTCTCCAAAAGAGAATCAAGCGTGTGTACAGGGGCATAAACGCAGCAGTGATAGGATTGGAGAGGTTCGGTGAGCAAATGAAGACCCTTTGAAGTCATATTGCATGGTACCCATTCCACGGGTCTCAACTCTCCAGGTTTAAGGTATTCTTCCTTCAGCTAAATCATGCACGTGGAACCCAGAGTATGATCAACCGTGTGAACGGGAGACGTGTTCAAATATGTCTCAGTTTTCGTACCCTGGTACTCGGGTGCAACATTCCAGACGCTTTACTAACACTCTGCCGACATGGAGAGTCAGTCCCTTTAACCTCCTGTATGGCTCAGTTTGCAATTTCTGCGGAAGATGAACAGGAATAGCGAGAACCAATGAGAGACTAGCTGGAGGTGTCTGGACGGGCAAATTTAACTCTCATTTCCCATCTGGAAGAGGAAATAACCAAAGGCTCAGCGTGCCGTGCCGGAACCAGATTAGGGCCTGAAGCCATCCTGCGGTGTTGCGGCCAGCTCAAAAGAAAGTGAGTTGAAGAAAGGAGCTCAGGGGCACTGTAATTCACAAACCTGCAGAGTTATAAATGACAGCTATCGTCCAAAAATAGAATGAAGTAAGGCTGCCAAGAGGACTTGAAAGCGGGGCAGAATTGCAGGAAACCGATTTCAGGAGGTAGACTGGAATTGCATTGAAAGCATAGGAAAAGAGGCAGAACGTCCACAATGATGCACTTGGCCAAAAAGGGCGTATGCGTTTTTCCCTGAATATATTCAGGAAAAAACGCATACGCCCTTTTTGGCCAACCAAGCAAGCTTGCAAAGGAAATCTGCACTACAATGAAGTCTCACTGCCCCCCGGTCAAAAGGGCTATCTGAAAAAAGTGTAAAATCCAGAAAGGCAGGACAGGCCATGGAGAACTGGGAGCCTTGTTATGCTGATGGGCGGGATGGATATTGCCAACAGACACTCGGGAGAAGTGTATGGTGTTTCCTGAAACATCTAAAAAACAAAGCAACAGAGCCTAGGGCACTTCCACTTATGGTCCTATAGCTTAGGGAAATTAAAATCAAAAAGACACAGCAACCCCAAAGTTTGGGACGCCTCTGTTTACAAGAACCTCGTTTACAGTACAAGTTCAACATCGCAGAAAGTGAAAAATGGATAAAGAAGCTGTGGTATTTACTTACAAAGCAATATCACTCAGCAATGAAATCTATGTCATCAGGCCCTTGGCAGCACAATGAGTGGATTCAGGTATGATGATTCTAACTGAAATAATTCACACAGAAAAAGAAACATCCTAAGATATCAGTAATACACGGAATGTAAACTTGGCTACACAGGAACTGAATTACAGAACAGAACAGGGTCTCAAATTTAGAAAACCAACTTATGCTTGCTTAAGGGTAAAGGTGAGTTGGGGTGCTGCATAAAACCAGAGATCGAAATGAGCACAGATAAAGTTCCTTAAGCCAAATATGGAATAGACAAGAGCTACTCCTTGCTCAACGAAATGGACTCAACACCGCATATTAAACGCCTAAGAATGTACCTGACTAGTAAGTATCTTAAAACCTATGGATTGCTATGTCTCCGAAAGAGAATCAAGCGTGTGTACAGGGGCATAAACGCAGCAGTGATAGGATTGCAGAGGTTCGGTGAGCAAATGAAGACCCTTTGAAGTCATATTACATGGTACCCATTCCACGGATCTCAACACTACAGGTTTAAGGTATTCTTCCTTCGGCTAAAACATGCATGTGGAACCCAGAGTATGATCAACCGTATGAATGGGAGACGTGTTCAAATATATCTCAGTTTTTGTCCCCTGGTACTCGGGTGCAACATTCCAGACACTTTACTAACACTCTCCCCACTTGGAGAGTCAGCGCCTTTAACCTCCTGTTTGGCCCAGTTTGCAATTTCTGCGGAAGATGAACAGGAATAGGGAGAACCAATGAGAGACTAGCTGGAGGTGTCTGGACGGGCAAATTTAACTCTCATTTCCCACCAGGAAGAGGAAATAACCAAAGGCTCAGCGTGCCGTGCCGGAACCAGATTAGGGCCTGAAGCCATCCTGCGGTGTTGCGGCCAGCTCAAAAGAAAGCGAGTGAAGAAAGGAGCTCAGGGGCACTGTAATTCACAAACCTGCAGAGTTATAAATGACAGCTATCGTCTAAAAATATACTGAAGGAAGGCTGCCAAGAGGACTTGAAAGAGGGGCAGAATTGCATGAAACCGATTTCAGGAGGTAGACTGGAATTGCATTGAAAGCATAGGAAAAGAGGCAGAACGTCCACAATGATGCACTTGGCCAAAAAGGGCGTATACGTTTTTTCCTGAATATATTCAGGAAAAAACGCATACGCCGTTTTTGGCCAACCAAGCAAGCTTGCAAAGGAAATCTGCACTACAATGAAGTCTCACTTCACCCCGGTCAAAAGGGCCATCTGAAAAAAGTGTAAAATCCAGAAAGGCAGGACAGGCCATGGAGAACTGGGAGCCTTGTTATGCTGATGGGCGGGATGTAAATTGCCAACAGACACTCGGGAGAAGTGTATGGTGTTTCCTGAAACATCTAAAAAACAAAGCAACAGAGCCTAGGGCACTTCCACTTATGGTCCTATAGCTTAGGGAAATTAAAATCAAAAAGACACAGCCACCCCAAAGTTTGGGACGCCTCTGTTTACAAGAACCTCGTTTACAGTACAAGTTCAACATCGCAGAAAGTGAAAAATGGATAAAGAAGCTGTGGTATTTACTTACAAACAATATCACTCAGCAATGAAATCTATGTCATCAGGCTCTTAGCAGCACAATGAGTGGATTCAGGTATGATGATTCTAACTGAAATAATTCACACAGAAAAAGAAACATCCTAAGATATCAGTAATACACGGAATGTAAACTTGGCTACACAGGAACTGAATTACAGAACAGAACAGGGTCTCAAATTTAGAAAACCAACTTATGCTTGCTTAAGGGTAAAGGTGAGTTGGGGTGCTGCATAAAACCAGAGATCGAAATGAGCACAGATAAAGTTCCTTAAGCCAAATATGGAATAGACAAGAGCTACTCCTTGCTCAACGAAATGGACTCAACACCCCATATTAAACGCCTAAGAATGTACCTGACTAGTAAGTATCTTAAAACCTATGGATTGCTATGTCTCCGAAAGAGAATCAAGCGTGTGTACAGGGGCATAAACCCAGCAGTGATAGGATTGGAGAGGTTCGGTGAGCAAATGAGGACCCTTTGAAGTCATATTACATGGTACCCGTTCCACGGATCTCAACACTACAGGTTTAAGGTATTCTTCCTTCGGCTAAAACATGCATGTGGAACCCAGAGTATGATCAACCGTGTGAATGGGAGACGTGTTCAAATATGTCTCAGTTTTTGTCCCCTGGTACTCGGGTGCAACATTCCAGACACTTTACTAACACTCTCCCCACTTGGAGAGTCAGCGCCTTTAACCTCCTGTTTGGCCCAGTTTGCAATTTCTGCGGAAGATGAACAGGAATAGGGAGGACCAATGAGAGACTAGCTGGAGGTGTCTGGACGGGCAAATTTAACTCTCATTTCCCACCAGGAAGAGGAAATAACCAAAGGCTCAGCGTGCCGTGCCGGAACCAGATTAGGGCCTGAAGCCATCCTGCGGTGTTGCAGCCAGCTCAAAAGAAAGCGAGTGAAGAAAGGAGCTCAGGGGCACTGTAATTCACAAACCTGCAGAGTTATAAATGACAGCTATCGTCTAAAAATATACTGAAGTAAGGCTGCCAAGAGGACTTGAAAGAGGGGCAGAATTGCATGAAACCGATTTCAGGAGGTAGACTGGAATTGCATTGAAAGCATAGGAAAAGAGGCAGAACGTCCACAATGATGCACTTGGCCAAAAAGGGCGTATACGTTTTTTCCTGAATATATTCAGGAAAAAACGCATACGCCGTTTTTGGCCAACCAAGCAAGCTTGCAAAGGAAATCTGCACTACAATGAAGTCTCACTTCACCCCGGTCAAAAGGGCCATCTGAAAAAAGTGTAAAATCCAGAAAGGCAGGACAGGCCATGGAGAACTGGGAGCCTTGTTATGCTGATGGGCGGGATGTAAATTGCCAACAGACACTCGGGAGAAGTGTATGGTGTTTCCTGAAACATCTAAAAAACAAAGCAACAGAGCCTAGGGCACTTCCACTTATGGTCCTATAGCTTAGGGAAATTAAAATCAAAAAGACACAGCCACCCCAAAGTTTGGGACGCCTCTGTTTACAAGAACCTCGTTTACAGTACAAGTTCAACATCGCAGAAAGTGAAAAATGGATAAAGAACTTGTGGTACTTACGTACAATGCAGTATCACTCAGCAATGAAATCTATGTCATCAGGCCCGTAGCAGCATAATGAGTGGATTCAGGTACGATGATTCTAACTGAAATAAGTCACACAGCAAAAGAAATATCATAAGATATCACTAATACACGGAATGTAAACTTGGCTACACAGGAACTGAATTCCAAAACAGAACAGGGTCTCAAATTTAGAAAACCAACTTATGCTTGCTTAAGGGGAAAGGTGAGTTGGGGTGCTGCATAAAACCAGAGATTGAAATGAGCACAGATAAAGTTCCTTAAGACAAATATGGAATAGACAAGAGCTACTCCTTGCTCAACGAAATGGACTCAACACCCCATATTAAACGCCAAAGAATGTACCTGACTAGTAAGTATCTTAAAACCTATGGTTTGCTATGTCTCCAAAAGTGAATCAAGCATGTGTACAGGGGCATAAACGCAGCAGTGATAGGATTGGAGAGGTTCGGTGAGCAAATGAAGACCCTTTGAAGTCATATTGCATGGTACCCATTACACGGGTCTCAACTCTACAGGTTTAAGGTATTCTTCCTTCAGCTAAAACATGCATGTGGAACCCAGAGTATGATCAACCATGTGAATGGGAGACGTGTTCAAATATGTCTCAGTTTTACTCCCCTGGTACTCAGGTGTAACATTCCAGACGCTTTACTAACACTCTCCCCACTTGGAGAGTCAGCGCCTTTAACCTCCTGTTTGGCCCAGTTTGCAATTTCTGCGGAATATGAACAGGAATAGGGAGAACCAACGAGAGACTAGCTTGAGGTGTCTGGACGGGCAAATTTAACTCTCATTTCCCACCAGGAAGAGGAATTAACCAAAGGCCCAGCGTGCCTTGCCGGAACCAGATTAGGGCCTGAAGCCATCCTGCGGTGTTGAGGCCAGCTCACAGGAAAGCGAGTTGAAGAAAGGAGCTCAGGGGCACTGTAATTCAGAAACCTGCAGAGTTATAAATGACAGCTATCGTCCAAAAATATACTGAAGTAAGGCTCCCAAGAGGACTTGAAAGCGGGGCAGAATTGCAGGAAACCGATTTCAGGAGGTAGACTGGAATTGCATTGAAAGCATAGGAAAAGAGGCAGAACGTCCACAATGATGCACTTGGCCAAAAAGGGCGTATGCGTTTTTTCCTGAATATATTCAGGAAAAAACGCATACGCCCTTTTAGGCCAACCAAGCAAGCTTGCAAAGGAAATCTGCACTACATGAAGTCTCACTTCCCCCCGGTCAAAAGGGCCATCTGAAAAAAGTGTAAAATCCAGAAAGGCAGGACAGGCCATGGAGAACTGGGAGCCTTGTTATGCTGATGGGCGGGATGTAAATTGCCAAGAGACACTCGGGAGAAGTGTATGGTGTTTCCTGAAACATCTAAAAAACAAAGCAACAGAGCCTAGGGCACTTCCACTTATGGTCCTATAGCTTGGGGAAATTAAAATCAAAAAGACACAGCCACCCCAAAGTTTGGGACGCCTCTGTTTACAAGAACCTCGTTTACCGTACAAGTTCAATATCACAGAAAGTGAAAAATGGATAAAGAACTTGTGGTACTTACGTACAATGCAGTATCACTCAGCCATGAAATCTATGTCATCAGGCCCGTAGCAGCATAATGAGTGGATTCAGGTATGATGATTCTAACTGAAATAAGTCACACAGAAAAAGAAACATCATAAGATATCAGTAATACACGGAATGTAAACTTGGCTACACAGGAACTGAATTCCAAAACAGAAAAGGGTCTCAAATTTAGAAAACCAACTTATGCTTGCTTAAGGGGAAAGGTGAGTTGGGGTGCTGCATAAAACCAGAGATTGAAATGAGCACAGATAAAGTTCCTTAAGCCAAATATGGAATAGACAAGAGCTACTCCTTGCTCAACGAAATGGACTCAACACCCCATATTAAACGCCTAAGAATGTACCTGACTAGTAAGTATCTTATAACCTATGGATTGCTATGTCTCCAAAAGAGAATCAAGCGTGTGTACAGGGGCATAAACGCAGCAGTGATAGGATTGGAGAGGTTCGGTGAGCAAATGAAGACCCATTGAAGTCATATTGCATGCTACCCATTCCACGGGTCTCAACTCTCCAGGTTTAAGATATTCTTCCTTCAGCTAAATCATGCACGTGGAACCCAGAGTATGATCAACCGTGTGAATGGGAGACGTGTTCAAATATGTCTCAGTTTTCGTACCCTGGTACTCGGGTGCAACATTCCAGACGCTTTACTAACACTCTCCCGACATGGAGAGTCAGTCCCTTTAACCTCTTGTATGGCTCAGTTTGCAATATCTGCAGAAGATGAACAGGAATAGGGAGAACCAATGAGAGACTAGCTGGAGGTGTCTGGACGGGCAAATTTAACTCTCATTTCCCAGCAGGAAGAGGAATTAACCAAAGGCTCAGCGTGCCGTGCCGGAACCAGATTAGGGCCTGAAGCCATCCTGCGGTGTTGCGGCCATCTCACAAGAAAGCGAGGTGAAGAAAGGAGCTCAGGGGCACTGTAATTCACAAATCTGCAGAGTTATAAATGACAGCTATCATCCAAAAATATACTGAAGTAAGGCTGCCAAGAGGACTTGAAAGCGGGGCAGAATTGCAGGAAACCGATTTCAGGAGGTAGACTGGAATTGCATTGAAAGCATAGGAAAAGAGGCAGAACGTCCACAATGATGCACTTGGCCAAAAAGGGCGTATGCCTTTTTTCCTGAATATATTCAGGAAAAAACGCATACGCCCATTTTGGCCAACCAAGCAAGCTTGCAAAGGAAATCTGCACTACAATGAAGTCTCACTTCCCCCCGGTCAAAAGGGCCATCTGAAAAAAGTGTAAAATCCAGAAAGGCAGGACAGGCCATGGAGAACTGGGAGCCTTGTTATGCTGATGGGCGGGATGTAAATTGCCAACAGACACTCGGGAGAAGTGTATGGTGTTTCCTGAAACATCTAAAAAACAAAGCAACAGAGCCTAGGGCACTTCCACTTATGGTCCTATAGCTTAGGGAAATTAAAATCAAAAAGACACAGCCACCCCAAAGTTTGGGACGCCTCTGTTTACAAGAACCTCGTTTACCGTACAAGTTCAATATCGCAGAAAGTGAAAAATGGATAAAGAACTTATGGTACTTACGTACAATGCAGTATCACTCAGCAATGAAATCTATGTCATCAGGCCCGTAGCAGCATAATGAGTGGATTCAGGTATGATGATTCTAACTGAAATAAGTCACACAGAAAAAGAAACATCATAAGATATCAGTAATACACGGAATGTAAACTTGGCTACACAGGAACTGAATTACAGAACAGAACAGTGTCTCAAATTTAGAAAACCAACTTATGCTTGCTTAAGGGGAAAGGTGAGTTGGGGTGCTGCATAAAACCAGAGATTGAAATGAGCACAGATAAAGTTCCTTAAGCCAAATATGGAATAGACAAGAGCTACTCCTTGCTCAACGAAATGGACTCAACACCCCATATTAAACGCCTAAGAATGTACCTCACTAGTAAGTATCTTAAAACCTATGGATTGCTATGTCTCCGAAAGAGAATCAAGCATGTGTACAGGGGCATAAACGCAGCAGTGATAGGATTGGAGAGGTTCACTGAGCAAATGAATACCCTTTGAAGTCATATTTCATGGTACCCATTCCACGGGTGTCAACTACCCAGGTTTAAGGTATTCTTCCTTCAGCTAAAACATGCATGTGGAACCCAGAGTATGATCAACCGTGTGAATGGGAGACTTCTTCAAATATGTCTCAGTTTACCTCCCCTGGTACTCGGGTGCAACATTCCAGACGCTTTACTAACACTCTCCCCACTTGGAGAGTCAGCGCCTTTAACATCCTGTTTGGCTCAGTTTGCAATTTCTGTGGAAGATGAACAGGAATAGTGAGAACCAATGAGAGACTAGCTAGAGGTGTCTGGACGGGCAAATTTAACTCTCATTTCCCACCAGGAAGAGGAAATAACCAAAGGCTCAGCGTGCCGTGCGGGAACCAGATTAGGGCCTGAAGCCATCCTGCGGTGTTGTGGCCAGCTCAAAAGAAAGCGAGTTGAAGAAAGGAGCTCAGGGGAACTGTAATTCACAAACCTGCAGAGTTATAAATGACAGCTATCGTCCAAAAATGTACTGAAGTAAGGCTGCCAAGAGGACTTGAAAGCGGGGCAGAATTGCAGGAAACCGATTTCAGGAGGTAGACTGGAATTGCATTGAAAGCATAGGAAAAGAGGCAGAACGTCCCCAATGATGCACTTGGCCAAAAAGGGCGTATGCGTTTTTTCCTGAATATATTCAGGAAAAAACGCATACGCCCTTTTTGGCCAACCAAGCAAGCTTGCAAAGGAAATCTGCACTACAATGAAGTCTCACTTCCCCCCGGTCAAAAGGGCCATCTGAAAAAAGTGTAAAATCCAGAAAGGCAGGACAGGCCATGGAGAACTGGGAGCCTTGTTATGCTGATGGGCGGGATGTAAATTGCCAACAGACACTCGGGAGAAGTGTATGGTGTTTCCTGAAACATCTAAAAAATAAAGCAACAGAGCCTAGGGCACTTCCACTTATGGTCCTATAGCTTAGGGAAATTAAAATCAAAAAGACACAGCCACCCCAAAGTTTGGGACACCTCTGTTTACAAGAACCTCTTTTACCGTACAAGTTCAATATCACAGAAAGTGAAAAATGGATAAAGAACTTGTGGTACTTACGTACAATGCAGTATCACTCAGCAATGAAATCTATGTCATCAGGCCCGTAGCAGCATAATGAGTGGATTCAGGTACGATGATTCTAACTGAAATAAGTCACACAGAAAAAGAAACATCATAAGATATCACTAATACACGGAATGTAAACTTGGCTACACAGGAACTGAATTCCAAAACAGAACAGGGTCTCAAATTTAGAAAACCAACTTATGCTTGCTTAAGGGGAAAGGTGAGTTGGGGTGCTGCATAAAACCAGAGATTGAAATGAGCACAGATAAAGTTCCTTAAGCCAAATATGGAATAGACAAGAGCTACTCCTTGCTCAACGAAATGGACTCAACACCGCATATTAAACACCTAAGAATGTACCTGACTAGTAAGTATCTTAAAACCTATGGATTGCTATGTCTCCAAAAGAGAATCAAGCGTGTGTACAGGGGCATAAACGCAGCAGTGATAGGATTGGAGAGGTTCGGTGAGCAAATGAAGACCCTTTGAAGTCATATTGCATGGTACCCATTCCACGGGTCTAAACTCTCCAGGTTTAAGGTATTCTTCCTTCAGCTAAATCATGCACGTGGAACCCAGAGTATGATCAATCGTGTGAACGGGAGACGTGTTCATATGTGTCTCAGTTTTACTCCCCTGGTACTCGGGTGCAACATTCCAGACGCTTTACTAACACTCTCCCCACTTGGAGAGTCAGCGCCTTTAACCTCCTGTTTGGCCCAGTTTGCAATTTCTGCGGAATATGAACAGGAATAGGGAGAACCAACGAGAGACTAGCTTGAGGTGTCTGGACGGGCAAATTTAACTCTCATTTCCCACCAGGAAGAGGAATTAACCAAAGGCCCAGCGTGCCTTGCCGGAACCAGATTAGGGCCTGAAGCCATCCTGCGGTGTTGAGGCCAGCTCACAGGAAAGCGAGTTGAAGAAAGGAGCTCAGGGGCACTGTAATTCAGAAACCTGCAGAGTTATAAATGACAGCTATCGTCCAAAAATATACTGAAGTAAGGCTCCCAAGAGGACTTGAAAGCGGGGCAGAATTGCAGGAAACCGATTTCAGGAGGTAGACTGGAATTGCATTGAAAGCATAGGAAAAGAGGCAGAACGTCCACAATGATGCACTTGGCCAAAAAGGGCGTATGCGTTTTTTCCTGAATATATTCAGGAAAAAACGCATACGCCCTTTTAGGCCAACCAAGCAAGCTTGCAAAGGAAATCTGCACTACATGAAGTCTCACTTCCCCCCGGTCAAAAGGGCCATCTGAAAAAAGTGTAAAATCCAGAAAGGCAGGACAGGCCATGGAGAACTGGGAGCCTTGTTATGCTGATGGGCGGGATGTAAATTGCCAAGAGACACTCGGGAGAAGTGTATGGTGTTTCCTGAAACATCTAAAAAACAAAGCAACAGAGCCTAGGGCACTTCCACTTATGGTCCTATAGCTTGGGGAAATTAAAATCAAAAAGACACAGCCACCCCAAAGTTTGGGACGCCTCTGTTTACAAGAACCTCGTTTACCGTACAAGTTCAATATCACAGAAAGTGAAAAATGGATAAAGAACTTGTGGTACTTACGTACAATGCAGTATCACTCAGCAATGAAATCTATGTCATCAGGCCCGTAGCAGCATAATGAGTGGATTCAGGTATGATGATTCTAACTGAAATAAGTCACACAGAAAAAGAAACATCATAAGATATCAGTAATACACGGAATGTAAACTTGGCTACACAGGAACTGAATTCCAAAACAGAAAAGGGTCTCAAATTTAGAAAACCAACTTATGCTTGCTTAAGGGGAAAGGTGAGTTGGGGTGCTGCATAAAACCAGAGATTGAAATGAGCACAGATAAAGTTCCTTAAGCCAAATATGGAATAGACAAGAGCTACTCCTTGCTCAACGAAATGGACTCAACACCCCATATTAAACGCCTAAGAATGTACCTGACTAGTAAGTATCTTAAAACCTATGGATTGCTATGTCTCCAAAAGAGAATCAAGCGTGTGTACAGGGGCATAAACGCAGCAGTGATAGGATTGGAGAGGTTCGGTGAGCAAATGAAGACCCATTGAAGTCATATTGCATGCTACCCATTCCACGGGTCTCAACTCTCCAGGTTTAAGATATTCTTCCTTCAGCTAAATCATGCACGTGGAACCCAGAGTATGATCAACCGTGTGAATGGGAGACGTGTTCAAATATGTCTCAGTTTTCGTACCCTGGTACTCGGGTGCAACATTCCAGACGCTTTACTAACACTCTCCCGACATGGAGAGTCAGTCCCTTTAACCTCTTGTATGGCTCAGTTTGCAATATCTGCAGAAGATGAACAGGAATAGGGAGAACCAATGAGAGACTAGCTGGAGGTGTCTGGACGGGCAAATTTAACTCTCATTTCCCAGCAGGAAGAGGAATTAACCAAAGGCTCAGCGTGCCGTGCCGGAACCAGATTAGGGCCTGAAGCCATCCTGCGGTGTTGCGGCCATCTCACAAGAAAGCGAGGTGAAGAAAGGAGCTCAGGGGCACTGTAATTCACAAATCTGCAGAGTTATAAATGACAGCTATCGTCCAAAAATGTACTGAAGTAAGGCTGCCAAGAGGACTTGAAAGCGGGGCAGAATTGCAGGAAACCGATTTCAGGAGGTAGACTGGAATTGCATTGAAAGCATAGGAAAAGAGGCAGAACGTCCCCAATGATGCACTTGGCCAAAAAGGGCGTATGCGTTTTTTCCTGAATATATTCAGGAAAAAACGCATACGCCCTTTTTGGCCAACCAAGCAAGCTTGCAAAGGAAATCTGCACTACAATGAAGTCTCACTTCCCCCCGGTCAAAAGGGCCATCTGAAAAAAGTGTAAAATCCAGAAAGGCAGGACAGGCCATGGAGAACTGGGAGCCTTGTTATGCTGATGGGCGGGATGTAAATTGCCAACAGACACTCGGGAGAAGTGTATGGTGTTTCCTGAAACATCTAAAAAATAAAGCAACAGAGCCTAGGGCACTTCCACTTATGGTCCTATAGCTTAGGGAAATTAAAATCAAAAAGACACAGCCACCCCAAAGTTTGGGACACCTCTGTTTACAAGAACCTCTTTTACCGTACAAGTTCAATATCACAGAAAGTGAAAAATGGATAAAGAACTTGTGGTACTTACGTACAATGCAGTATCACTCAGCAATGAAATCTATGTCATCAGGCCCGTAGCAGCATAATGAGTGGATTCAGGTACGATGATTCTAACTGAAATAAGTCACACAGAAAAAGAAACATCATAAGATATCACTAATACACGGAATGTAAACTTGGCTACACAGGAACTGAATTCCAAAACAGAACAGGGTCTCAAATTTAGAAAACCAACTTATGCTTGCTTAAGGGGAAAGGTGAGTTGGGGTGCTGCATAAAACCAGAGATTGAAATGAGCACAGATAAAGTTCCTTAAGCCAAATATGGAATAGACAAGAGCTACTCCTTGCTCAACGAAATGGACTCAACACCCCATATTAAACGCCTAAGAATGTACCTGAGAAGTAAGTATCTTAAAACCTATGGATTGCTATGTCTCCGAAAGAGAATCAAGCATGTGTACAGGGGCATAAACGCAGCAGTGATAGGATTGGAGAGGTTCACTGAGCAAATGAATACCCTTTGAAGTCATATTTCATGGTACCCATTCCACGGGTGTCAACTACCCAGGTTTAAGGTATTCTTCCTTCAGCTAAAACATGCATGTGGAACCCAGAGTATGATCAACCGTGTGAATGGGAGACTTCTTCAAATATGTCTCAGTTTACCTCCCCTGGTACTCGGGTGCAACATTCCAGACGCTTTACTAACACTCTCCCCACTTGGAGAGTCAGCGCCTTTAACATCCTGTTTGGATCAGTTTGCAATTTCTGTGGAAGATGAACAGGAATAGTGAGAACCAATGAGAGACTAGCTAGAGGTGTCTGGACGGGCAAATTTAACTCTCATTTCCCACCAGGAAGAGGAAATAACCAAAGGCTCAGCGTGCCGTGCGGGAACCAGATTAGGGCCTGAAGCCATCCTGCGGTGTTGTGGCCAGCTCAAAAGAAAGCGAGTTGAAGAAAGGAGCTCAGGGGAACTGTAATTCACAAACCTGCAGAGTTATAAATGACAGCTATCGTCCAAAAATGTACTGAAGTAAGGCTGCCAAGAGGACTTGAAAGCGGGGCAGAATTGCAGGAAACCGATTTCAGGAGGTAGACTGGAATTGCATTGAAAGCATAGGAAAAGAGGCAGAACGTCCACAATGATGCACTTGGCCAAAAAGGGCGTATGCGTTTTTTCCTGAATATATTCAGGAAAAAACGCATACGCCCTTTTTGGCCAACCAAGCAAACTTGCAAAGGAAATCTGCACTACAATGAAGTCTCACTTCCCCCCGGTCAAAAGGGCCATCTGAAAAAAGTGTAAAATCCAGAAAGGCAGGACAGGCCATGGAGAACTGGGAGCCTTGTTATGCTGATGGGCGGGATGTAAATTGCCAACAGACACTCGGGAGAAGTGTATGGTGTTTCCTGATGCATCTAAGAAACAAAGCAAAAGAGCCTAGGGCACTTCCACTTATGGTCCTATAGTTTAGGGAAATTAAAATCAAAAAGACACAGCCACCCCAAAGTTTGGGACGCCTCTGTTTACAAGAACCTCGTTTACTGTACAAGTTCAATATCACAGAAAGTGAAAAATGGATAAAGAACTTGTGGTACTTACGTACAATGCATTATCACTCAGCAATGAAATCTATGTCGTCAGGCCCGTAGCAGCATAATGAGTGGATTCAGGTACGATGATTCTAACTGAAATAAGTCACACAGAAAAAGAAACATCATAAGATATCACTAATACACGGAATGTAAACTTGGCTACACAGGAACTGAATTCCAAAACAGAACAGGGTCTCAAATTTAGAAAACCAACTTATGCTTGCTTAAGGGGAAAGGTGAGTTGGGGTGCTGCATAAAACCAGAGATTGAAATGAGCACAGATAAAGTTCCTTAAGCCAAATATGGAATAGACAAGAGCTACTCCTTGCTCAACGAAATGGACTCAACACCCCAAATTAAACGCCTAAGAATGTACCTGACTAGTAAGTATCTTAAAACCTATGGATTGTTATGTCTCCGAAAGAGAATCAAGCGTGTGTACAGGGGCATAAACGCAGCAGTGATAGGATTGGAGATGTTCGATGAGCAAATGAAGACCCTTTGAAGTCATATTGCATGGTACCCATTCCACAGGTTTCAACTACCCACGTTTAAGGTATTCTTCCTTCAGCTAAAACATGCATGTGGAACCCAGAGTATGATCAACCGTGTGAACGGGAGACGTGTTCAAATATGTCTCAGTTTTCCTCCCCTGGTACTCGGGTGCAACATTCCAGACGCTTTACTAACACTCTCCCCACTTGGAGAGTCAGCGCCTTTAACCGCCTGTTTGGCCCAGTTTGCAATTTCTGCGGAAGATGAACAGGAATAGGGAGAACCAATGAGAGACTAGCTGGAGGTGTCTGGACGGGCAAATTTAACTCTCATTTCCCACCAGGAAGAGGAACTAACCAAAGGCTCAGCGTGCCATGCCGGAACCAGATTAGGGCCTGAAGCCATCCTGCGGTGTTACGGCCAGCTCAAAAGAAAGCGAGTTGAATAAAGGAGCTCAGGGGCACTGCAATTCACGAACCTGCACAGTTATAAATGACAGCTATCGTCCAAAAATATACTGAAGTAAGGCTGCCAAGAGGACTTGAAAGCGGGGCAGAATTGCAGGAAACCGATTTCAGGAGGTAGACTGGAATTGCATTGAAAGCATAGGAAAAGAGGCAGAACGTCCACAATGATGCACTTGGCCAAAAAGGGCGTATGCGTTTTTTCCTGAATATATTCAGGAAAAAACGCATACGCCCTTTTTGGCCAACCAAGCAAGCTTGCAAAGGAAATCTGCACTACAATGAAGTCTCACTTCCCCCAGGTCAAAAGGGCCATCTGAAAAAAGTGTAAAATCCAGAAAGGCAGGACAGGCCATGGAGAACTGGGAGCCTTGTTATGCTGATGGGCGGGATGTAAATTGCCAACAGACACTCGGGAGAAGTGTATGGTGTTTCCTGAAACATCTAAAAAACAAAGCAACAGAGCCTAGGGCACTTCCACTTATGGTCCTATAGTTTAGGGAAATTAAAATCAAAAAGACACAGCCACCCCAAAGTTTGGGACGCCTCTGTTTACAAGAACCTCGTTTACCATACATGTTCAATATCACAGAAAGTGAAAAATGTATAAAGAACTTGTGGTACTTATGTACAATGCAGTATCACTCAGCAATGAAATCTATGTCATCAGGCCCGTAGCAGCACAATGAGTGGATTCAGGTATGATGATTCTAACTGAAATAAGTCACACAGAAAAAGAAACATCATAAGATATCAGTAATACACGGAATGTAAACTTGGCTACACAGGAACTGAATTACAGAACAGAACAGGGTCTCAAATTTAGAAAACAATCTTATGCTTGCTTAAGCGGAAAGGTGAGTTGGGGTGCTGCATAAAACCAGAGATTGAAATGAGCACAGATAAATTTCCTTAAGCCAAATATGGAATAGACAAGAGCTACTCCTTGCTCAACGAAATGGACTCAACACCCCATATTAAACGCCTAAGAATGTACCTGAGTAGTAAGTATCTTAAAACCTATGGATTGCTATGTCTCCAAAAGAGAATCAAGCGTGTGTACAGGAGCATAAACGCAGCAGTGATAGGATTGGAGAGGTTCGGTGAGCAAATGAAGACCCTTTGAAGTCATATTGCATGGTACCCATTACACGGGTTTCAACCACCCAGTTTTAAGGTATTCTTCCTTCAGCTAAAACATGCATGTGGAACCTACAGTATGATCAACCGTGTGATCGGGAGACGTGTTCAAATATGTCTCAGTTTTCGTACCCTGGTACTCGGGTGCAACATTCCAGACGCTTTACTAACACTCTCCCGACTTGGAGAGTCAGTCCCTTTAACCTCCTGTTTGGCCCAGTTTGCAATTTCTGCGGAAGATGAACAGGAATAGTGAAAACCAATGAGAGACTAGCTGGAGGTGTCTGGACGGGCAAATTTAACTCTCATTTCCCACCAGGAAGAGGAATTAACCAAAGGCTCAGCGTGCCGTGCCGGAACCAGATTAGGGCCTGAAGCCATCCTGCGGTGTTGCGGCCAGGTCACAAGAAAGCGAGTTGAAGAAAGGAGCTCAGGGGCACTGTAATTCACAAACCTGCAGAGTTATAAATGACAGCTATCGTCCAAAAATATACTGAAGTAAGGCTGCCAAGAGAACTTGAAAGCGGGGCAGAATTGCAGGAAACCGATTTCAGGAGGTAGACTGGAATTGCATTGAAAGCATAGGAAAAGAGGCAGAACGTCCACAATGATGCACTTGGCCAAAAAGGGCGTATGCGTTTTTTCCTGAATATATTCAGGAAAAAACGCATACGCCCTTTTTGGCCAACCAAGCAAGCTTGCAAAGAAATCTGCACTACAATGAAGTCTCACTTCCCCCCGGTCAAAAGGGCCATCTGAAAAAAGTGTAAAATCCAGAAAGGCAGGACAGGCCATGGAGAACTGGGAGCCTTGTTATGCTGATGGGCGGGATGTAAATTGCCAACAGACACTCGGGAGAAGTGTATGGTGTTTCCTGAAACATCTAAAAAACAAAGCAACAGAGCCTAGGGCACTTCCACTTATGGTCCTATAGCTTAGGGAAATTAAAATCAAAAAGACACAGCCACCCCAAAGTTTGGGACGCCTCTGTTTACAAGAACCTCGTTTACAGTACAAGTTCAACATCGCAGAAAGTGAAAAATGGATAAAGAAGTTGTGGTATTTACTTACAAAGCAATATCACTCAGCAATGAAATCTATGTCATCAGGCCCTTAGCAGCACAATGAGTGGATTCAGGTATGATGATACTAACTGAAATAAGTCACAAAGAAAAAGAAACATCATAAGTTATCAGTAATACACGGAATGTAAACTTGGCTACACAGGAACTGAATTCCAAAACAGAACAGGGTCTCAAATTTAGAAAACCAACTTATGCTTGCTTAAGGGGAAAGGTGAGTTGGGGTGCTGCATAAAACCAGAGATTGAAATGAGCACAGATAAAGTTCCTTAAGCCAAATATGGAATAGACAAGAGCTACTCCTTGCTCAACGAAATGGACTCAACACCGCATATTAAACGCCTAAGAATGTACCTGAGTAGTAAGTATCTTAAAACCTATGGATTGCTATGTCTCCAAAAGAGAATCAAGCATGTGTATGGGGCATAAACGCAGCAGTGATAGGATTGGAGAGGTTCGGTGAGCAAATGAAGACCCTTTGAAGTCATATTGCATGGTACCCATTACACGGGTCTCAACTCTCCAGGTTTAAGGTATTCTTCCTTCAGCTAAAACATGCATGTGGAACCCAGAGTATGATCAACCGTGTGAACGGGAGACGTGTTCAAATATGTCTCAGTTTTCCTCCCCTGGTACTCGGGTGCAACATTCCAGACGCTTTACTAACACTCTCCCCACTTGGAGAGTCAGCGCCTTTAACCTCCTGTTTGGCCCAGTTTGCAATTTCTGCAGATGAACAGGAATAGGGAGAACCAATGAGAGACTACCTGGAGGTGTCTGGACGGGCAAATTTAACTCTCATTTCCCACCAGGAAGAGGAAATAACCAAAGGCTCAGTGTGCCGTGCCGGAACCAGATTAGGGCCTGAAGCCATCCTGCGGTGTTGCGGCCAGTTCACAAGAAAGCGAGTTGAAGAAAGGAGCTCAGGGGCACTGTAATTCACAAATCTGCAGAGTTATAAATGACAGCTATCGTCCAAAAATATACTGAAGTAAGGCTGCCAAGAGGACTTGAAAGCGGGGCAGAATTGCAGGAAACCAATTTCAGGAGGTAGACTGGAATTGCATTGAAAGCATAGGAAAAGAGGCAGAACGTCCACAATGATGCACTTGGCCAAAAAGGGCGTATGCGTTTTTTCCTGAATATATTCAGGAAAAAACGCATACGCCCTTTTTGGCCAACCAAGCAAGCTTGCAAAGGAAATCTGCACTACAATGAAGTCTCACTTCCCCCCGGTCAAAAGGGCCATCTGAAAAAAGTGTAAAATCCAGAAAGGCAGGACAGGCCATGGAGAACTGGGAGCCTTGTTATGCTGATGGGCGGGATGTAAATTGCCAACAGACACTCGGGAGAAGTGTATGGTGTTTCCTGAAACATCTAAAAAACAAAGCAACAGAGCCTAGGGCACTTCCACTTATGGTCCTATAGCTTAGGGAAATTAAAATCAAAAAGACACAGCCACCCCAAAGTTTGGGACGCCTCTGTTTACAAGAACCTCGTTTACCGTACAAGTTCAATATCACAGAAAGTGAAAAATGGATAAAGAACTTGTGGTACTTACGTACAATGCAGTATCACTCAGCCATGAAATCTATGTCATCAGGCCCGTAGCAGCATAATGAGTGGATTCAGGTATGATGATTCTAACTGAAATAAGTCACACAGAAAAAGAAACATCATAAGATATCAGTAATACACGGAATGTAAACTTGGCTACACAGGAACTGAATTCCAAAACAGAAAAGGGTCTCAAATTTAGAAAACCAACTTATGCTTGCTTAAGGGGAAAGGTGAGTTGGGGTGCTGCATAAAACCAGAGATTGAAATGAGCACAGATAAAGTTCCTTAAGCCAAATATGGAATAGACAAGAGCTACTCCTTGCTCAACGAAATGGACTCAACACCCCATATTAAACGCCTAAGAATGTACCTGACTAGTAAGTATCTTAAAACCTATGGATTGCTATGTCTCCAAAAGAGAATCAAGCGTGTGTACAGGGGCATAAACGCAGCAGTGATAGGATTGGAGAGGTTCGGTGAGCAAATGAAGACCCATTGAAGTCATATTGCATGCTACCCATTCCACGGGTCTCAACTCTCCAGGTTTAAGATATTCTTCCTTCAGCTAAATCATGCACGTGGAACCCAGAGTATGATCAACCGTGTGAATGGGAGACGTGTTCAAATATGTCTCAGTTTTCGTACCCTGGTACTCGGGTGCAACATTCCAGACGCTTTACTAACACTCTCCCGACATGGAGAGTCAGTCCCTTTAACCTCCTGTATGGCTCAGTTTGCAATATCTGCAGAAGATGAACAGGAATAGGGAGAACCAATGAGAGACTAGCTGGAGGTGTCTGGACGGGCAAATTTAACTCTCATTTCCCAGCAGGAAGAGGAATTAACCAAAGGCTCAGCGTGCCGTGCCGGAACCAGATTAGGGCCTGAAGCCATCCTGCGGTGTTGCGGCCATCTCACAAGAAAGCGAGGTGAAGAAAGGAGCGCAGGGGCACTGTAATTCACAAATCTGCAGAGTTATAAATGACAGCTATCATCCAAAAATATACTGAAGTAAGGCTGCCAAGAGGACTTGAAAGCGGGGCAGAATTGCAGGAAACCGATTTCAGGAGGTAGACTGGAATTGCATTGAAAGCATAGGAAAAGAGGCAGAACGTCCACAATGATGCACTTGGCCAAAAAGGGTGTATGCCTTTTTTCCTGAATATATTCAGGAAAAAACGCATACGCCCATTTTGGCCAACCAAGCAAGCTTGCAAAGGAAATCTGCACTACAATGAAGTCTCACTTCCCCCCGGTCAAAAGGGCCATCTGAAAAAAGTGTAAAATCCAGAAAGGCAGGACAGGCCATGGAGAACTGGGAGCCTTGTTATGCTGATGGGCGGGATGTAAATTGCCAACAGACACTCGGGAGAAGTGTATGGTGTTTCCTGAAACATCTAAAAAACAAAGCAACAGAGCCTAGGGCACTTCCACTTATGGTCCTATAGGTTAGGGAAATTAAAATCAAAAAGACACAGCCACCCCAAAGTTTGGGACGCCTCTGTTTACAAGAACCTCGTTTACAGTACAAGTTCAACATCGCAGAAATTGAAAAATGGATAAAGAACTTGTGGTATTTACTTACAAAGCAATATCACTCAGCACTGAAATCTATGTCATCAGGCCCTTAGCAGCACAATGAGTGGATTCAGATATGATGATTCTAAGTGAAATAAGTCACACAGAAAAAGAAACATCATAAGATATCAGTAATACACGGAATGTAAACTTGGCTACACAGGAACTGAATTACAGAACAGAACAGTGTCTCAAATTTAGAAAACCAACTTATTCTTGCTTAAGGGGAAAGGTGAGTTGGGGTGCTGCATAAAACCAGAGATTGAAATGAGCACAGATAAAGTTCCTTAAGCCAAATATGGAATAGACAAGAGCTACTCCTTGCTCAACGAAATGGACTCAACACCCCATATTAAACGCCTAAGAATGTACCTGACAAGTAAGTATCTTAAAACCTATGGATTGCTATGTCTCCGAAAGAGAATCAAGCATGTGTACAGGGGCATAAACGCAGCAGTGATAGGATTGGAGAGGTTCACTGAGCAAATGAATACCCTTTGAAGTCATATTTCATGGTACCCATTCCACGGGTGTCAACTACCCAGGTTTAAGGTATTCTTCCTTCAGCTAAAACATGCATGTGGAACCCAGAGTATGATCAACCGTGTGAATGGGAGACTTCTTCAAATATGTCTCAGTTTACCTCCCCTGGTACTCGGGTGCAACATTCCAGACGCTTTACTAACACTCTCCCCACTTGGAGAGTCAGCGCCTTTAACATCCTGTTTGGCTCAGTTTGCAATTTCTGTGGAAGATGAACAGGAATAGTGAGAACCAATGAGAGACTAGCTAGAGGTGTCTGGACGGGCAAATTTAACTCTCATTTCCCACCAGGAAGAGGAAATAACCAAAGGCTCAGCGTGCCGTGCCGGAACCAGATTAGGGCCTGAAGCCATCCTGCGGTGTTGTGGCCAGCTCAAAAGAAAGCGAGTTGAAGAAAGGAGCTCAGGGGAACTGTAATTCACAAACCTGCAGAGTTATAAATGACAGCTATCGTCCAAAAATATACTGAAGTAAGGCTGCCAAGAGGACTTGAAAGCGGGTCAGAATTGCAGGAAACCGATTTCAGGAGGTAGACTGGAATTGCATTGAAAGCATAGGAAAAGAGGCAGAACGTCCACAATGATGCACTTGGCCAAAAAGGGCGTATGCGTTTTTTCCTGAATATATTCAGGAAAAAACGCATACACCCTTTTTGGCCAACCAAGCAAACTTGCAAAGGAAATCTGCACTACAATGAAGTCTCACTTCCCCCCGGTCAAAAGGGCCATCTGAAAATAGTGTAAAATCCAGAAAGGCAGGACAGGCCATGGAGAACTGGGAGCCTTGTTATGCTGATGGGCGGGATGTAAATTGCCAACAGACACTCGGGAGAAGTGTATGGTGTTTCCTGAAGGAACTAAGAAACAAAGCAACAGAGCCTAGGGCACTTCCACTTATGGTCCTATAGTTTAGGGAAATTAAAATCAAAAAGACACAGCCACCCCAAAGTTTGGGACGCCTCTGTTTACAAGAACCTCGTTTACCGTACAAGTTCAATATCACAGAAAGTGAAAAATGGATAAAGAACTTGTGGTACTTACGTACAATGCATTATCACTCAGCAATGAAATCTATGTCGTCAGGCCCGTAGCAGCATAATGAGTGGATTCAGGTACGATGATTCTAACTGAAATAAGTCACACAGAAAAAGAAACATCATAAGATATCACTAATACACGGAATGTAAACTTGGCTACACAGGAACTGAATTCCAAAACAGAACAGGGTCTCAAATTTAGAAAACCAACTTATGCTTGCTTAAGGGGAAAGGTGAGTTGGGGTGCTGCATAAAACCAGAGATTGAAATGAGCACAGATAAAGTTCCTTAAGCCAAATATGGAATAGACAAGAGCTACTCCTTGCTCAACGAAATGGACTCAACACCCCAAATTAAACGCCTAAGAATGTACCTGACTAGTAAGTATCTTAAAACCTATGGATTGCTATGTCTCTGAAAGAGAATCAAGCGTGTGTACAGGGGCATAAACGCAGCAGTGATAGGATTGGAGATGTTCGATGAGCAAATGAAGACCCTTTGAAGTCATATTGCATGGTACCCATTCCACAGGTTTCAACTACCCATGTTTAAGGTATTCTTCCTTCAGCTAAAACATGCATGTGGAACCCAGAGTATGATCAACCGTGTGAACGGGAGACGTGTTCAAATATGTCTCAGTTTTCCTCCCCTGGTACTCGGGTGCAACATTCCAGACGCTTTACTAACACTCTCCCCACTTGGAGAGTCAGCGCCTTTAACCGCCTGTTTGGCCCAGTTTGCAATTTCTGCGGAAGATGAACAGGAATAGGGAGAACCAATGAGAGACTAGCTGGAGGTGTCTGGACAGGCAAATTTAACTCTCATTTCTCACCAGGAAGAGGAACTAACCAAAGGCTCAGCGTGCCATGCCGGAACCAGATTAGGGCCTGAAGCCATCCTGCGGTGTTACGGCCAGCTCAAAAGAAAGCGAGTTGAATAAAGGAGCTCAGGGGCACTGCAATTCACGAACCTGCCGAGTTATAAATGACAGCTATCGTCCAAAAATATACTGAAGTAAGGCTGCCAAGAGGACTTGAAAGCGGGGCAGAATTGCAGGAAACCGATTTCATGAGGTAGACTGGAATTGCATTGAAAGCATAGGAAAAGAGGCAGAACGTCCACAATGATGCACTTGGCCAAAAAGGGCGTATGCGTTTTTTCCTGAATATATTCAGGAAAAAACGCATACGCCCTTTTTGGCCAACCAAGCAAGCTTGCAAAGGAAATCTGCACTACAATGAAGTCTCACTTCCCCCAGGTCAAAAGGGCCATCTGAAAAAAGTGTAAAATCCAGAAAGGCAGGACAGGCCATGGAGAACTGGGAGCCTTGTTATGCTGATGGGCGGGATGTAAATTGCCAACAGACACTCGGGAGAAGTGTATGGTGTTTCCTGAAACATCTAAAAAACAAAGCAACAGAGCCTAGGGCACTTCCACTTATGGTCCTATAGATTAGGGAAATTAAAATCAAAAAGACACAGCCACCCCAAAGTTTGGGACGCCTCTGTTTACAAGAACCTCGTTTACCATACATGTTCAATATCACAGAAAGTGAAAAATGTATAAAGAACTTGTGGTACTTATGTACAATGCAGTATCACTCAGCAATGAAATCTATGTCATCAGGCCCGTAGCAGCACAATGAGTGGATTCAGGTATGATGATTCTAACTGAAATAAGTCACACAGAAAAAGAAACATCATAAGATATCACTAATACACGGAATGTAAACTTGGCTACACAGGAACTGAATTACAGAACAGAACAGGGTCTCAAATTTAGAAAACCAACTTATGCTTGCTTAAGGGGAAAGGTGAGTTGGGGTGCTGCATAAAACCAGAGATTGAAATGAGCACAGATAAAGTTCCTTAAGCCAAATATGGAATAGACAAGAGCTACTCCTTGCTCAACGAAATGGACTCAACACCCCAAATTAAACGCCTAAGAATGTACCTGACTAGTAAGTATCTTAAAACCTATGGATTGCTATGTCTCCGAAAGAGAATCAAGCATGTGTACAGGGGCATAAACGCAGCAGTGATAGGATTGGAGAGGTTCGGTGAGCAAATGAAGACCCTTTGAAGTCATATTGCATGGTACCCATTCCACGGGTTTCAACTACCCAGGTTTAAGGTATTCTTCCTTCAGCTAAAACATGCATGTGGAACCTAGAGTATGATCAACCATGTGATCGGGAGACGTGTTCAAATATGTCTCAGTTTTCATACCCTGGTACTCGGGTGCAACATTCCAGATGCTTTACTAACACTCTCCCAACTTGGAGAGTCAGTCCCTTTAACTTCCTTTTTGGCCCAGTTTGCAATTTCTGCGGAAGATGAACAGGAATAGGGAGAACCAATGAGAGACTAGCTGGAGGTGTCTGGACGGGCAAATTTAACTCTCATTTCCCACCAGGAAGAGGAATTAACCAAAGGCTCAGCGTGCCGTGCCGGAACCAGATTAGGGCCTGAAGCCATCCTGCGGTGTTGCGGCCAGGTCACAAGAAAGCGAGTTGAAGAAAGGAGCTCAGGGGCATTGTAATTCACAAACCTGCAGAGTTATAAATGACAACTATCGTCCAAAAATATACTGAAGTAAGGCTGCCAAGAGGACTTGAAAGTGGGGCAGAATTGCAGGAAACCGATTTCAGGAGGTAGACTGGAATTGCATTGAAAACATAGGAAAAGAGGCAGAACGTCCACAATGATGCACTTGGCCATAAAGGGCGTATGCGTTTTTTCCTGAATATATTCAGGAAAAAACGCATACGCCCTTTTTGGCCAATCAAGCAAACTTGCAAAGGAAATCTGCACTACAATGAAGTCTCACTTTCCCCCGGTCAAAAGGGCCATCTGAAAAAAGTGTAAAATCCAGAAAGGCAGGACAGGCCATGGAGAACTGGGAGCCTTGTTATGCTGATGGGCGGGATGTAAATTGCCAACAGACACCCGGTACAAGTGTATGGTGTTTCCTGAAACATCTAAAAAACAAAGCAACAGAGCCTAGGGCACTTCCACTTATGGTCCTATAGCTTAGGGAAATTAAAATCAAAAAGACACAGCCACCCCAAAGTTTGGGACGCCTCTGTTTACAAGAACCTCGTTTACAGTACAAGTTCAACATCGCAGAAATTGAAAAATGGATAAATAAGTTGTGGTATTTACTTACAAAACAATATCACTCAGCACTGAAATCTATGTCATCAGGCCCGTAGCAGCACAATGAGTGGATTCAGATATGATGATTCTAAGTGAAATAAGTCACACAGAAAAAGAAACATCATAAGATATCAGTAATACACGGAATGTAAACTTGGCTACACAGGAACTGAATTACAGAACAGAACAGTGTCTCAAATTTAGAAAACCAACTTATTCTTGCTTAAGGGGAAAGGTGAGTTGGGGTGCTGCATAAAACCAGAGATTGAAATGAGCACAGATAAAGTTCCTTAAGCCAAATATGGAATAGACAAGAGCTACTCCTTGCTCAACGAAATGGACTCAACACCCCATATTAAACGCCTAAGAATGTACCTGACTAGTAAGTATCTTAAAACCTATGGATTGCTGTGTCTCCAAAAGAGAATCAAGCCTGTGTACAAGGGCATAAACGCAGCAGTGATAGGATTGGAGAGGTTTGGTGAGCAAATGAATACCCTTTGAAGTCATATTGCATGGTACCCATTACACGGGTCTCAACTCTCCAGGTTTAAGGTATTCTTCCTTCAGCTAAAACATGCATGTGTAACCCAGAGTATGATCAACCGTGTGAATGGGAGACTTCTTCAAATATGTCTCAGTTTTCCTCCCCTGGTACTCGGGTGCAACATTCCAGACGCTTTACTAACACTCTCCCCACTTGGAGAGTCAGCGCCTTTAACATCCTGTTTGGCCCAGTTTGCAATTTCTGTGGAAGATGAACAGGAATAGTGAGAACCAATGAGAGACTAGCTGGAGGTGTCTGGACGGGCAAATTTAACTCTCATTTCCCACCAGGAAGAGGAAATAACCAAAGGCTCAGCATGCCGTGCCGGAACCAGATTAGGGCCTGAAGCCATCCTGCGGTGTTGTGACCAGCTCAAAAGAAAGCGAGTTGAAGAAAGGAGCTCAGGGGCACTGTAATGCACAAACCTGCAGAGTTATAAATGACAGCTATCGTCCAAAAATATACTGAAGTAAGGCTGCCAAGAGGACTTGAAAGCGGGGCAGAATTGCAGGAAACCGATTTCAGGAGGTAGACTGGAATTGCATTGAAAGCATCGGCAAAGAGGCAGAACGTCCACAATGATGCACTTGGCCAAAAAGGGCGTATGCGTTTTTTCCTGAATATATTCAGGAAAAAACGCATACGCACTTTTTGGCCAACCAAGCAAACTTGCAAAGGAAATCTGCACTACAATGAAGTCTCACTTCCCCCCGGTCAAAAGGGCCATCTGAAAAAAGTGTAAAATCCAGAAAGGCAGGACAGGCCATGGAGAACTGGGAGCCTTGTTATGCTCATGGGTGGGATGTAAATTGCCAACAGACACTCGGGAGAAGTGTATGGTGTTTCCTGAAGGAACTAAGAAACAAAGCAACAAAGCCTAGGGCACTTCCACTTATGGTCCTATAGCTTAGGGAAATTAAAATCAAAAAGACACAGCCACCCCAAAGTTTGGGACGCCGCTGTTTACAAGAACCTCGTTTACCGTACAAGTTCAATATCACAGAAAGTGAAAAATGGATAAAGAACTTGTGGTACTTACGTACAATGCAGTATCACTCAGCAATGAAATCTATGTCGTCAGGCCCGTAGCAGCATAATGAGTGGATTCAGGTACGATGATTCTAACTGAAATAAGTCACACAGAAAAAGAAACATCATAAGATATCACTAATACACGGAATGTAAACTTGGCTACACAGGAACTGAATTACAGAACAGAACAGTGTCTCAAATTTAGAAAACCAACTTATGCTTGCTTAAGGGGAAAGGTGAGTTGGGGTGCTGCATAAAACCAGAGATTGAAATGAGCACAGATAAAGTTCCTTAAGCCAAATATGGAATAGACAAGAGCTACTCCTTGCTCAACGAAATGGACTCAACACCCCAAATTAAACGCCTAAGAATGTACCTGACTAGTAAGTATCTTAAAACCTATGGATTGCTATGTCTCCATGAGAGAATCAAGCGTGTGTACAGGGGCATAAATGCAGCAGTGATATGATTGGAGAGGTTCGGTGAGCAAATGAAGACCCTTTGAAGTCATATTGCATGGTACCCATTCCACGGGTCTCAACTCTGCAGGTTTAAGGTATTCTTCCTTCAGCTAATACATGCCTGTGGAACCCAGAGTATGATCAACCGTGTGAACGGGAGACGTGTTCAAATATGTCTCAGTTTTCCTCCCCTGGTACTCGGGTGCAACATTCCAGACACTTTACTAACACTGTCCCCACTTGGAGAGTCAGCGCCTTTAACCTCCTGTTTGACCCAGTTTGCAATTTCTGCAGTAGATGAACAGGAATAGGGAGAACCAATGAGAGACTAGCTGGAGGTGTCTGGACGGGCAAATTTAACTCTCATTTCCCACCAGGAAGAGGAAATAACCAAAGGCTCAGCATGCCGTGCCGGAACCAGATTAGGGCCTGAAGCCATCCTGCGGTGTTGTGACCAGCTCAAAAGAAAGCGAGTTGAAGAAAGGAGCTCAGGGGCACTGTAATGCACAAACCTGCAGAGTTATAAATGACAGCTATCATCCAAAAATATACTGAAGTAAGGCTGCCAAGAGGACTTGAAAGCGGGGCAGAATTGCAGGAAACCGATTTCAGGAGGTAGACTGGAATTGCATTGAAAGCATCGGCAAAGAGGCAGAACGTCCACAATGATGCACTTGGCCAAAAAGGGCGTATGCGTTTTTCCCTGAATATATTCAGGAAAAAACGCATACGCCCTTTTTGGCCAACCAAGCAAACTTGCAAAGGAAATCTGCACTACAATGAAGTCTCACTTCCCCCCGGTCAAAAGGGCCATCTGAAAAAAGTGTAAAATCCAGAAAGGCAGGACAGGCCATGGAGAACTGGGAGCCTTGTTATGCTCATGGGTGGGATGTAAATTGCCAACAGACACTCGGGAGAAGTGTATGGTGTTTCCTGAAGGAACTAAGAAACAAAGCAACAAAGCCTAGGGCACTTCCACTTATGGTCCTATAGCTTAGGGAAATTAAAATCAAAAAGACACAGCCACCCCAAAGTTTGGGACGCCTCTGTTTACAAGAACCTCGTTTACCGTACAAGTTCAATATCACAGAAAGTGAAAAATGGATAAAGAACTTGTGGTACTTACGTACAATGCAGTATCACTCAGCAATGAAATCTATGTCGTCAGGCCCGTAGCAGCATAATGAGTGGATTCAGGTACGATGATTCTAACTGAAATAAGTCACACAGAAAAAGAAACATCATAAGATATCACTAATACACGGAATGTAAACTTGGCTACACAGGAACTGAATTACAGAACAGAACAGTGTCTCAAATTTAGAAAACCAACTTATGCTTGCTTAAGGGGAAAGGTGAGTTGGGGTGCTGCATAAAACCAGAGAGTGAAATGAGCACAGATAAAGTTCCTTAAGCCAAATATGGAATAGACAAGAGCTACTCCTTGCTCAACGAAATGGACTCAACACCCCAAATTAAACGCCTAAGAATGTACCTGACTAGTAAGTATCTTAAAACCTATGGATTGCTATGTCTCCATGAGAGAATCAAGCGTGTGTACAGGGGCATAAATGCAGCAGTGATATGATTGGAGAGGTTCGGTGAGCAAATGAAGACCCTTTGAAGTCATATTGCATGGTACCCATTCCACGGGTCTCAACTCTCCAGGTTTAAGGTATTCTTCCTTCAGCTAATACATGCCTGTGGAACCCAGAGTATGATCAACCGTGTGAACGGGAGACGTGTTCAAATATGTCTCAGTTTTCCTCCCCTGGTACTCGGGTGCAACATTCCAGACACTTTACTAACACTGTCCCCACTTGGAGAGTCAGCGCCTTTAACCTCCTGTTTGGCCCAGTTTGCAATTTCTGCAGAAGATGAACAGGAATAGGGAGAACCAATGAGAGACTAGCTGGAGGTGTCTGGACGGGCAAATTTAACTCTCATTTCCCACCAGGAAGAGGAAATAACCAAAGGCTCAGCATGCCGTGCCGGAACCAGATTAGGGCCTGAAGCCATCCTGCGGTGTTACGGCCAGCTCAAAAGAAAGCGAGTTGAATAAAGGAGCTCAGGGGCACTGCAATTCACGAACCTGCCGAGTTATAAATGACAGCTATCGTCCAAAAATATACTGAAGTAAGGCTGCCAAGAGGACTTGAAAGCGGGGCAGAATTGCAGGAAACTGATTTCATGAGGTAGACTGGAATTGCATTGAAAGCATAGGAAAAGAGGCAGAACGTCCACAATGATGCACTTGGCCAAAAAGGGCGTATGCGTTTTTTCCTGAATATATTCAGGAAAAAACGCATACGCCCTTTTTGGCCAACCAAGCAAGCTTGCAAAGGAAATCTGCACTACAATGAAGTCTCACTTCCCCCAGGTCAAAAGGGCCATCTGAAAAAAGTGTAAAATCCAGAAAGGCAGGACAGGCCATGGAGAACTGGGAGCCTTGTTATGCTGATGGGCGGGATGTAAATTGCCAACAGACACTCGGGAGAAGTGTATGGTGTTTCCTGAAACATCTAAAAAACAAAGCAACAGAGCCTAGGGCACTTCCACTTATGGTCCAATAGATTAGGGAAATTTAAATCAAAAAGACACAGCCACCCCAAAGTTTGGGACGCCTCTGTTTACAAGAACCTCGTTTACCATACATGTTCAATATCACAGAAAGTGAAAAATGTATAAAGAACTTGTGGTACTTATGTACAATGCAGTATCACTCAGCAATGAAATCTATGTCATCAGGCCCGTAGCAGCACAATGAGTGGATTCAGGTATGATGATTCTAACTGAAATAAGTCACACAGAAAAAGAAACATCATAAGATATCACTAATACACGGAATGTAAACTTGGCTACACAGGAACTGAATTACAGAACAGAACAGGGTCTCAAATTTAGAAAACCAACTTATGCTTGCTTAAGGGGAAAGGTGAGTTGGGGTGCTGCATAAAACCAGAAATTGAAATGAGCACAGATAAAGTTCCTTAAGCCAAATATGGAATAGACAAGAGCTACTCCTTGCTCAACGAAATGGACTCAACACCCCAAATTAAACGCCTAAGAATGTACCTGACTAGTAAGTATCTTAAAACCTATGGATTGCTATGTCTCCGAAAGAGAATCAAGCATGTGTACAGGGGCATAAACGCAGTAGTGATAGGATCGGAGAGGTTCACTGAGCAAATGAAGACCCTTTGAAGTCATATTGCATGGTACCCATTCCACGGGTTTCAACTACCCAGGTTTAAGGTATTCTTCCTTCAGCTAAAACATGCATGTGGAACCTAGAGTATGATCAACCATGTGATCGGGAGACGTGTTCAAATATGTCTCAGTTTTCGTACCCTGGTACTCGGGTGCAACATTCCAGATGCTTTACTAACACTCTCCCAACTTGGAGAGTCAGTCCCTTTAACCTCCTATTTGGCCCAGTTTGCAATTTCTGCGGAAGATGAACAGGAATAGGGAGAACCAATGAGAGACTAGCTGGAGGTGTCTGGACGGGCAAATTTAACTCTCATTTCCCACCAGGAAGAGGAATTAACCAAAGGCTCAGCGTGCCGTGCCGGAACCAGATTAGGGCCTGAAGCCATCCTGCGGTGTTGCGGCCAGGTCACAAGAAAGCGAGTTGAAGAAAGGAGCTCAGGGGCATTGTAATTCACAAACCTGCAGAGTTATAAATGACAACTATCGTCCAAAAATATACTGAAGTAAGGCTGCCAAGAGGACTTGAAAGTGGGGCAGAATTGCAGGAAACCGATTTCAGGAGGTAGACTGGAATTGCATTGAAAACATAGGAAAAGAGGCAGAACGTCCACAATGATGCACTTGGCCATAAAGGGCTTATGCGTTTTTTCCTGAATATATTCAGGAAAAAACGCATACGCCCTTTTTGGCCAATCAAGCAAACTTGCAAAGGAAATCTGCACTACAATGAAGTCTCACTTTCCCCCGGTCAAAAGGGACATCTGAAAAAAGTGTAAAATCCAGAAAGGCAGGACAGGCCATGGAGAACTGGGAGCCTTGTTATGCTGATGGGCGGGATGTAAATTGCCAACAGACACCCGGTAGAAGTGTATGGTGTTTCCTGAAACATCTAAAAAACAAAGCAACAGAGCCTAGGGCACTTCCACTTATGGTCCTATAGCTTAGGGAAATTAAAATCAAAAAGATACAGCCACCCCAAAGTTTGGGACGCCTCTGTTTACAAGAACCTCGTTTACAGTACAAGTTCAACATTGCAGAAATTGAAAAATGGATAAATAAGTTGTGGTATTTACTTACAAAACAATATCACTCAGCACTGAAATCTATGTCATCAGGCCCTTAGCAGCACAATGAGTGGATTCAGATATGATGATTCTAACTGAAATAAGTCACACAGAAAAAGAAACATCATAAGATATCAGTAATACACGGAATGTAAACTTGGCTACACAGGAACTGAATTCCAAAACAGAACAGGGTCTCAAATTTAGAAAACCAACTTATGCTTGCTTAAGGGGAAAGGTGAGTTGGGGTGCTGCATAAAACCAGAGATTGAAATGAGCACAGATAAAGTTCCTTAAGCCAAATATGGAATAGACAAGAGCTACTCCTTGCTCAACGAAATGGACTCAACACCCCATATTAAACGCCTAAGAATGTACCTGACTAGTAAGTATCTTAAAACCTATGGATTGCTGTGTCTCCAAAAGAGAATCAAGCCTGTGTACAAGGGCATAAACGCAGCAGTGATAGGATTGGAGAGGTTTGGTGAGCAAATGAAGACCCTTTGAAGTCATATTGCATGGTACCCATTACACGGGTCTCAACTCTCCAGGTTTAAGGTATTCTTCCTTCAGCTAAAACATGCATGTGTAACCCAGAGTATGATCAACCGTGTGAATGGGAGACTTCTTCAAATATGTCTCAGTTTTCCTCCCCTGGTACTCGGGTGCAACATTCCAGACGCTTTACTAACACTCTCCCCACTTGGAGAGTCAGCGCCTTTAACATCCTGTTTGGCCCAGTTTGCAATTTCTGTGGAAGATGAACAGGAATAGTGAGAACCAATGAGAGACTAGCTGGAGGTGTCTGGACGGGCAAATTTAACTCTCATTTCCCACCAGGAAGAGGAAATAACCAAAGGCTCAGCATGCCGTGCCGGAACCAGATTAGGGCCTGAAGCCATCCTGCGGTGTTGTGACCAGCTCAAAAGAAAGCGAGTTGAAGAAAGGAGCTCAGGGGCACTGTAACGCACAAACCTGCAGAGTTATAAATGACAGCTATCGTCCAAAAATATACTGAAGTAAGGCTGCCAAGAGGACTTGAAAGCGGGGCAGAATTGCAGGAAACCGATTTCAGGAGGTAGACTGGAATTGCATTGAAAGCATCGGCAAAGAGGCAGAACGTCCACAATGATGCACTTGGCCAAAAAGGGCGTATGCGTTTTTTCCTGAATATATTCAGGAAAAAACGCATACGCACTTTTTGGCCAACCAAGCAAACTTGCAAAGGAAATCTGCACTACAATGAAGTCTCACTTCCCCCCGGTCAAAAGGGCCATCTGAAAAAAGTGTAAAATCCAGAAAGGCAGGACAGGCCATGGAGAACTGGGAGCCTTGTTATGCTCATGGGTGGGATGTAAATTGCCAACAGACACTCGGGAGAAGTGTATGGTGTTTCCTGAAGGAACTAAGAAACAAAGCAACAAAGCCTAGGGCACTTCCACATATGGTCCTATAGCTTAGGGAAATTAAAATCAAAAAGACACAGCCACCCCAAAGTTTGGGACGCCTCTGTTTACAAGAACCTCGTTTACCGTACAAGTTCAATATCACAGAAAGTGAAAAATGGATAAAGAACTTGTGGTACTTACGTACAATGCAGTATCACTCAGCAATGAAATCTATGTCGTCAGGCCCGTAGCAGCATAATGAGTGGATTCAGGTACGATGATTCTAACTGAAATAAGTCACACAGAAAAAGAAACATCATAAGATATCACTAATACACGGAATGTAAACTTGGCTACACAGGAACTGAATTACAGAACAGAACAGTGTCTCAAATTTAGAAAACCAACTTATGCTTGCTTAAGGGGAAAGGTGAGTTGGGGTGCTGCATAAAACCAGAGATTGAAATGAGCACAGATAAAGTTCCTTAAGCCAAATATGGAATAGACAAGAGCTACTCCTTGCTCAACGAAATGGACTCAACACCCCAAATTAAACGCCTAAGAATGTACCTGACTAGTAAGTATCTTAAAACCTATGGATTGCTATGTCTCCATGAGAGAATCAAGCGTGTGTACAGGGGCATAAATGCAGCAGTGATATGATTGGAGAGGTTCGGTGAGCAAATGAAGACCCTTTGAAGTCATATTGCATGGTACCCATTCCACGGGTCTCAACTCTGCAGGTTTAAGGTATTCTTCCTTCAGCTAATACATGCCTGTGGAACCCAGAGTATGATCAACCGTGTGAACGGGAGACGTGTTCAAATATCTCTCAGTTTTCCTCCCTGGTACTCGGGTGCAACATTCCAGACACTTTACTAACACTGTCCCCACTTGGAGAGTCAGCACCTTTAACCTCCTGTTTGGCCCAGTTTGCAATTTCTGCAGTAGATGAACAGGAATAGGGAGAACCAATGAGAGACTAGCTGGAGGTGTCTGGACGGGCAAATTTAACTCTCATTTCCCACCAGGAAGAGGAAATAACCAAAGGCTCAGCATGCCATGCCGGAACCAGATTAGGGCCTGAAGCCATCCTGCGGTGTTGTGACCAGCTCAAAAGAAAGCGAGTTGAAGAAAGGAGCTCAGGGGCACTGTAATGCACAAACCTGCAGAGTTATAAATGACAGCTATCGTCCAAAAATATACTGAAGTAAGGCTGCCAAGAGGACTTGAAAGCGGGGCAGAATTGCAGGAAACCGATTTCAGGAGGTAGACTGGAATTGCATTGAAAGCATCGGCAAAGAGGCAGAACGTCCACAATGATGCACTTGGCCAAAAAGGGCGTATGCGTTTTTCCCTGAATATATTCAGGAAAAAACGCATACGCCCTTTTTGGCCAACCAAGCAAACTTGCAAAGGAAATCTGCACTACAATGAAGTCTCACTTCCCCCCGGTCAAAAGGGCCATCTGAAAAAAGTGTAAAATCCAGAAAGGCAGGACAGGCCATGGAGAACTGGGAGCCTTGTTATGCTCATGGGTGGGATGTAAATTGCCAACAGAAACTCGGGAGAAGTGTATGGTGTTTCCTGAAGGAACTAAGAAACAAAGCAACAAAGCCTAGGGCACTTCCACTTATGGTCCTATAGCTTAGGGAAATTAAAATCAAAAAGACACAGCCACCCCAAAGTTTGGGACGCCTCTGTTTACAAGAACCTCGTTTACCGTACAAATTCAATATCACAGAAAGTGAAAAATGGATAAAGAACTTGTGGTACTTACGTACAATGCAGTATCACTCAGCAATGAAATCTATGTCGTCAGGCCCGTAGCAGCATAATGAGTGGATTCAGGTACGATGATTCTAACTGAAATAAGTCACACAGAAAAAGAAACATCATAAGATATCACTAATACACGGAATGTAAACTTGGCTACACAGGAACTGAATTACAGAACAGAACAGTGTCTCAAATTTAGAAAACCAACTTATGCTTGCTTAAGGGGAAAGGTGAGTTGGGGTGCTGCATAAAACCAGAGATTGAAATGAGCACAGATAAAGTTCCTTAAGCCAAATATGGAATAGACAAGAGCTACTCCTTGCTCAACGAAATGGACTCAACACCCCAAATTAAACGCCTAAGAATGTACCTGACTAGTAAGTATCTTAAAACCTATGGATTGCTATGTCTCCATGAGAGAATCAAGCGTGTGTACAGGGGCATAAATGCAGCAGTGATATGATTGGAGAGGTTCGGTGAGCAAATGAAGACCCTTTGAAGTCATATTGCATGGTACCCATTCCACGGGTCTCAACTCTGCAGGTTTAAGGTATTCTTCCTTCAGCTAATACATGCCTGTGGAACCCAGAGTATGATCAACCGTGTGAATGGGAGACGTGTTCAAATATGTCTCAGTTTTCCTCCCTCGTACTCGGGTGCAACATTCCAGACACTTTACTAACACTGTCCCCACTTGGAGAGTCAGCGCCTTTAACCTCCTGTTTGGCCCAGTTTGCAATTTCTGCAGAAGATGAACAGGAATAGGGAGAACCAATGAGAGACTAGCTGGAGGTGTCTGGACGGGCAAATTTAACTCTCATTTCCCACCAGGAAGAGGAAATAACCAAACGCTCAGCATGCCGTGCCGGAACCAGATTAGGGCCTGAAGCCATCCTGCGGTGTTGTGACCAGCTCAAAAGAAAGCGAGTTGAAGAAAGGAGCTCAGGGGCACTGTAATGCACAAACCTGCAGAGTTATAAATGACAGCTATCGTCCAAAAATATACTGAAGTAAGGCTGCCAAGAGGACTTGAAAGCGGGGCAGAATTGCAGGAAACCGATTTCAGGAGGTAGACTGGAATTGCATTGAAAGCATCGGCAAAGAGGCAGAACGTCCACAATGATGCACTTGGCCAAAAAGGGCGTATGCGTTTTTTCCTGAATATATTCAGGAAAAAACGCATACGCACTTTTTGGCCAACCAAGCAAACTTGCAAAGGAAATCTGCACTACAATGAAGTCTCACTTCCCCCCGGTCAAAAGGGCCATCTGAAAAAAGTGTAAAATCCAGAAAGGCAGGACAGGCCATGGAGAACTGGGAGCCTTGTTATGCTCATGGGTGGGATGTAAATTGCCAACAGACACTCGGGAGAAGTGTATGGTGTTTCCTGAAGGAACTAAGAAACAAAGCAACAAAGCCTAGGGCACTTCCACTTATGGTCCTATAGGTTAGGGAAATTAAAATCAAAAAGACACAGCCACCCCAAAGTTTGGGACGCCTCTGTTTACAAGAACCTCGTTTACCGTACAAGTTCAATATCACAGAAAGTGAAAAATGGATAAAGAACTTGTGGTACTTACGTACAATGCAGTATCACTCAGCAATGAAATCTATTTCATCAGGCCCGTAGCAGCATAATGAGTGGATTCAGGTACGATGATTCTAACTGAAATAAGTCACACAGAAAAAGAAACATCATAAGATATCACTAATACACGGAATGTAAACTTGGCTACACAGGAACTGAATTCCAAAACAGAACAGGGTCTCAAATTTAGAAAACCAACTTATGCTTGCTTAAGGGGAAAGGTGAGTTGGGGTGCTGCATAAAACCAGAGATTGAAATGAGCACAGATAAAGTTCCTTAAGCCAAATACGGAATAGACAAGAGCTACTCCTTGCTCAACGAAATGGACTCAACACCCCAAATTAAACGCCTAAGAATGTACCTGACTAGTAAGTATCTTAAAACCTATGGATTGCTATGTCTCCGAAAGAGAATCAAGCATGTGTACAGGGGCATAAACGCAGCAGTGATAGGATTGGAGAGGTTCGGTGAGCAAATGAAGACCCTTTGAAGTCATATTGCATGGTACCCATTCCACGGGTTTCAACTACCCAGGTTTAAGGTATTCTTCCTTCAGCTAAAACATGCATGTGGAACCTAGAGTATGATCAACCATGTGATCGGGAGACGTGTTCAAATATGTCTCAGTTTTCGTACCCTGGTACTCGGGTGCAACATTCCAGACGCTTTACTAACACTCTCCCGACTTGGAGAGTCAGTCCCTTTAACCTCCTGTTTAGCCCAGTTTGCAATTTCTGCGGAAGATGAACAGGAATAGCGAGAACCAATGAGAGACTAGCTGGAGGTGTCTGGACGGGCAAATTTAACTCTCATTTCCCACCAGGAAGAGGAATTAACCAAAGGCTCAGCATGCCGTGCCAGAACCAGATTAGGGCCTGAAGCCATCCTGAGGTGTTGCGGCCAGGTCACAAGAAAGCGAGTTGAAGAAAGGAGCTCAGGGGCACTGTAATTCACAAACCTGCAGAGTTATAAATGACAGCTATCGTCCAAAAATATACTGAAGGAAGGCTGCCAAGAGGACTTGAAAGCGGGGCAGAATTGCAGGAAACCGATTTCAGGAGGTAGACTGGAATTGCATTGAAAGCATAGGAAAAGAGGCAGAACGTCCACAATGATGCACTTGGCCAAAAAGGGCGTATGCGTTTTTTCCTGAATATATTCAGGAAAAAACGCATACGCCCTTTTTGGCCAACCAAGCAAACTTGCAAAGGAAATCTTCACTACAATGAAGTCTCACTTTCCCCGGGTCAAAATGGCCATCTGAAAGAAGTGTAAAATCCAGAAAGGCAGGACAGGCCATGGAGAACTGGGAGCCTTGTTATGCTGATGGGCGGGATGTAAATTGCCAACAGACACTCGGGAGAAGTGTATGGTGTTTCCTGAAGCATCTAGGAAACAAAGCAACAGAGCCTAGGGCACTTCCACTTATGGTCCTATAGCTTAGGGAAATTAAAATCAAAAAGACACAGCCACCCCAAAGTTTGGGTCGCCTCTGTTTACAAGAACCTCGTTTACCATACAAGTTCAATATCACAGAAAGTGAAAAATGGATAAAGAACTTGTGGTACTTACGTACAATGCAGTATCACTCAGCAATGAAATCTATGTCATCAGGCCCTTAGCAGCACAATGAGTGGATTCAGGTATGATGATTCTAACTGAAATAAGTCACACAGAAAAAGAAACATCATAAGATATCAGTAATACACGGAATGTAAACTTGGCTACACAGGAACTGAATTACAGAACAGAACAGGGTCTCAAATTTAGAAAACCAACTTATGCTTGCTTAAGGGGAAAGGTGAGTTGGGGTGCTGCATAAAAACAGAGATTGAAATGAGCACAGATAAAGTTCCTTAAGCCAAATATGGAATAGAAAAGAGCTACTCCTTGCTCAACGAAATGGACTCAACACCGCATATTATACGCCTAAGAGTGTACCTGACTAGTAAGTATCTTAAAACCTATGGATTGCTATGTCTCCAAAAGAGAATCAAGCGTGTGTACAGGGGTATAAACGCAGCAGTGATAGGATTGGAGAGGTTCGGTGAGCAAATGAAGACCCTTTGAAGTCATATTGCATGGTACCCATTCCACGGGTCTCAACTCTCCAGGTTGAAGGTATTCTTCCTTCAGCTAAAACATGCATGAGGAACCTAGAGTATGATCAACCATGTGATCGGGAGACGTGTTCAAATATGTCTCAGTTTTCGTACCCTGGTACTCGGGTGCAACATTCCAGACGCTTTACTAACACTCTCCCGACTTGGAGAGTCAGTCCCTTTAATCTCCTGTTTGGCCCAGTTTGCAATTTCAGCGGAAGATGAACAGGAATAGCGAGAACCAATGAGAGACTAGCTGGAGGTGTCTGTACGGGCAAATTTAACTCTCATTTCCCACCAGGAAGAGGAATTAACCAAAGGCTCAGCATGCCGTGCCAGAAACAGATTAGGGCCTGAAGCCATCCTGCGGTGTTGCGGCCAGGTCACAAGAAAGCGAGTTGAAGAAAGGAGCTCAGGGGCACTGTAATTCACAAACCTGCAGAGTTATAAATGACAGCTATCGTCCAAAAATATACTGAAGGAAGGCTGGCAAGAGGACTTGAAAGCGGGGCAGAATTGCAGGAAACCGATTTCAGGAGGTAGACTGGAATTGCTTTGAAAGCATAGGAAAAGAGCCAGAACGTCCACAATGATGTACTTGGCCAAAAAGGGCGTATGCGTTTTTTCCTGAATATATTCAGGAAAAAACGCATACGCCCTTTTTGGCCAACCAAGCAAACTTGCAAAGGAAATCTTCACTACAATGAAGTCTCACTTTCCCCCGGTCAAAATGGCCATCTGAAAAAAGTGTAAAATCCAGAAAGGCAGGACAGGCCATGGAGAACTGGGAGCCTTGTTATGCTGATGGGCGGGATGTAAATTGCCAACAGACACTCGGGAGAAGTGTATGGTGTTTCCTGAAGCATCTAGGAAACAAAGCAACAGAGCCTAGGGCACTTCCACTTATGGTCCTATAGCGTAGGGAAATTAAAATCAAAAAGACACAGCCACCCCAAAGTTTGGGACGCCTGTTTACAAGAACCTCGTTTACCGTACAAGTTCAATATCACAGAAAGTGAAAAATGGATAAAGAACTTGTGGTACTTACGTACAATGCAGTATCACTCAGCAATGAAATCTATGTCATCAGGCCCGTAGCAGCATAATGAGTGGATTCAGGTACGATGATTCTAACTGAAATAAGTCACACAGAAAAAGAAACATCATAAGATATCACTAATACACGGAATGTAAACTTGGCTACACAGGAACTGAATTGCAAAACAGAACAGGGTCTCAACTTTAGAAAACCAACTTATGCTTGCTTAAAGGGAAAGGTGAGTTGGGGTGCTGCATAAAACCAGAGATTGAAATGAGCACAGATAAAGTTCCTTAAGCCAAATATGGAATAGACAAGAGCTACTCCTTGCTCAACGAAATGGACTCAACACCCCATATTAAACGCCTAAGAATGTACCTGACTAGTAAGTATCTTAAAACCTATGGATTGCTATGTCTCCGAAAGAGAATCAAGCATGTGTACAGGGGCATAAACACAGCAGTGATAGGATTGGAGAGGTTCGGTGAGCAAATGAAGACCCTTTGAAGTCATATTGCATGGTACCCATTCCACGGGTTTCAACTACCCAGGTTTAAGGTATTCTTCCTTCAGCTAAAACATGCATGTGGAACCTAGAGTATGATCAACCATGTGATCGGGAGACGTGTTCAAATATGTCTCAGTTTTACTCCCCTGGTACTCGGGTGCAACATTCCAGACGCTTTACTAACACTCTCCCGACTTGGAGAATCAGTCCCTTTAACCTCCTGTTTGGCCCAGTTTGCAATTTCTGCGGAAGATGAAAAGGAATAGCGAGAACCAATGAGAGACTAGCTGGAGGTGGCTGGACGGGCAAATTTAACTCTCATTTCCCACCAGGAAGAGGAAATAACCAAAGGCTCAGCGTGCCGTGCCGGAACCAGATTAGGGCCTGAAGCCATCCTGCGGTGTTGCGGCCAGGTCACAAGAAAGCGAGTTGAAGAAAGGAGCTCAGGGGCACTGTAATTCACAAACCTGCACAGTTATAAATGACAGCTATCATCCAAAAATAGACTGAAGTAAGGCTGCCAAGAGGACTTCAAAGCGGGGCAGAATTGCAGGAAACCGATTTCAGGAGGTAGACTGGAATTGCATTGAAAGCATAGGAAAAGAGGCAGAACGTCCACAATGATGCACTTGGCCAAAAAGGGCCTATGCGTTTTTCCCTGAATATATTCAGGAAAAAACGCATACGCCCTTTTTGGCCAACCAAGCAAGCTTGCAAAGGAAATCTGCACTACAATGAAGTCTCACTTCCCCCCGGTCAAAAGGGCCATCTGAAAAAAGTGTAAAATCCAGAAAGGCAGGACAGGCCATGGAGAACTGGGAGCCTTGTTATGCTGATGGGCGGGATGTAAATTGCCAACAGACACTCGGGAGAAGTGTATGGTGTTTCCTGATGCATCTATGAAACAAAGCAACAGAGCTTAGGGCACTTCCACTTATGGTCCTATAGCTTAGGGAAATTAAAATCAAAAAGACACAGCCACCCCAAAGTTTGGGACGCCTCTGTTTACAAGAACCTCGTTTACAGTACAAGTTCAACATCGCAGAAAGTGAAAAATGGATAAAGAAGTTGTGGTATTCAATTACAAAGCAATATCACTCAGCACTGAAATCTATGTCATTAGGCCCTTAGCAGCACAATGAGTGGATTCAGATATGATGATTCTAACTGAAATAAGTCACACAGAAAAAGAAACATCATAACATATCAGTAATACATGGAATGTAAACTTGGCTACACAGGAACTGAATTACAGAACAGAATAGTGTCTCAAATTTAGAAAACCAACTTATGCTTGCTTAAGGGTAAAGGTGAGTTGGGGTGCTGCATAAAACCAGAGATTGAAATGAGCACAGATAAAGTTCCTTAAGCCAAATATGGAATAGACAAGAGCTACTCCTTGCTCAACGAAATGGACTCCACACCCCATATTAAACGCCTAAGAATGTACCTGACTAGTAAGTATCTTAAAACCTATGGATTGCTATGTCTCCATAAGAGAATCAAGCGTGTGTACAGGGGCATAAACGCAGCAGTGATAGGATTGGAGAGGTTCGGTGAGCAAATGAAGACCCTTTGAAGTCATATTGCATGGTACCCATTCCACGGGTCTCAACTCTCCAGGTTTAATGTATTCTTCCTTCAGCTAAAACATGCATGAGGAACCTAGAGTATGATCAACCATGTGATCGGGAGATGTGTTCAATTATGTCTCAGTTTTCGTACCCTGGTACTCGGGTGCAACATTCCAGATGCTTTACAAACACTCTCCCGACTTGGAGAGTCAGTCCCTTTAATCTCCTGTTTGGCCCAGTTTGCAATTTCAGCGGAAGATGAACAGGAATAGCGAGAACCAATGAGAGACTAGCTGGAGGTGTCTGGACGGGCAAATTTAACTCTCATTTCCCACCAGGAAGAGGAATTAACCAAACGCTCAGCGTGCCGTGCCAGAACCAGATTAGGGCCTGAAGCCATCCTGTGGTGTTGCGGCCAGGTCACAAGAAAGCGAGTTGAAGAAAGGAGCTCAGGGGCACTGTAATTCACAAACCTGCAGAGTTATAAATGACAGCTATCGTCCAAAAATATACTGAAGGAAGGCTGCCAAGAGGACTTGAAAGCGGGGCAGAATTGCAGGAAACCGATTTCAGGAGGTAGACTGGAATTGCATTGAAAGCATAGGAAAAGAGGCAGAACGTCCACAATGATGCACTTGGCCAAAAAGGGCGTATGCGTTTTTTCCTGAATATATTCAGGAAAAAACGCATACGCCCTTTTTGGCCAACCAAGCAAGCTTGCAAAGGAAATCTGCACTACAATGAAGTCTCACTTCCCCCCGGTCAAAAGGGCCATCTGAAAAAAGTGTAAAATCCAGAAAGGCAGGACAGGCCATGGAGAACTGGGAGCCTTGTTATGCTGATGGGCGGGATGTAAATTGCCAACAGACACTCGGGAGAAGTGTATGGTGTTTCCTGAAACATCTAAAAAACAAAGCAACAGAGCCTAGGGCACTTCCACTTATGGTCCTATAGCTTAGGGAAATTAAAATCAAAAAGACACAGCCACCCCAAAGTTTGGGACACCTCTGTTTACAAGAACCTCGTTTACAGTACAAGTTCAACATCGCAGAAATTGAAAAATGGATAAAGAAGTTGTGGTATATACTTACAAAGCAATATCACTCAGCACTGAAATCTATGTCATCAGGCCCTTAGCAGCACAATGAGTGGATTCAGATATGATGATTCTAACTGAAATAAGTCACACAGAAAAAGAAACATCATAAGATATCACTAATACACGGAATGTAAACTTGGCTACACGGGACCTGAATTACAGAACAGAACAGGGTCTCAAATTTAGAAAACCAACTTATGCTTGCTTAAGGGTAAAGGTGAGTTGGGGTGCTGCATAAAACCAGAGATTGAAAGGAGCACAGATAAAGTTCCTTAAGCCAAATATGGAATAGACAAGAGCTACTCCTTGCTCAACGAAATGGACTCAACACCCCATATTCAACGCCTAAGAATGTACCTGACAAGTAAGTATCTTAAAACCTATGGATTGCTATGTCTCCGAAAGAGAAACAAGCATGTGTACAGGGGCATAAACGCAGCAGTGATAGGATTGGAGAGGTTCCGTGGGCAAATGAAGACCCTTTGAAGTCATATTGCATGGTACCCATTCCACGGGACTCAACTCTCCAGGTTTAAGATATTCTTCCTTCAACTAAAACATGCATGTGGAACCTAGAGTATGATCAACCATGTGATTGGGAGACGTGTTCAAATATGTCTCAGTTTTGGTACCCTGGTACTCGGGTGCAACATTCCAGATGCTTTACTAACACTCTCCCGACTTGGAGAGTCAGTCCCATTAAACTCCTGTTTGGCCCAGTTTGCAATTTCTGCGGAAGATGAACAGGAATAGTGAGAACCAATGAGAGACTAGCTGGAGGTGTCTGGACGGGCAAATTTAACTCTCATTTCCCACCAGGAAGAGGAATTAACCAAAGGCTCAGCGTGCCGTGCCGGAACCAGATTAGGGCCTGAAGCCATCTTGCGGTGTTACGGCCAGGTCACAAGAAAGCGAGTTGAAGAAAGGAGCTCAGGGGCACTGTAATTCACAAACCTGCAGAGTTATAAATAACAGCTATCGTCCAAAAATATACTGAAGGAAGGCTGCCAAAAGGACTTGAAAGCGGGGCAGAATTGCAGGATACCGATTTCAGAAGGTAGACTGGAATTGCATTGAAAGCATAGGAAAAGAGGCAGAACGTCCACAATGATGCACTTGGCCATAAAGGGCGTATGCGTTTTTTCCTGAATATATTCAGGAAAAAACGCATACGCACTTTTTGGCCAAGCAAGCAACCTTGCAAAGGAAATCTGCACTACAATGAAGTCTCAACCCCAGTCAAAAGGGCTATCTGAAAAAAGTGTAAAATCCAGAAAGGCAGGACAGGCCATGGAGAACTGGGAGCCTTGTTATGCTGATGGGCGGGATGTAAATTGCCAACAGACACTCGGGAGAAGTGTATGGTGTTTCCTGAAACATCTAAAAAACAAAGCAACAGAGCCTAGGGCACTTCCACTTATGGTCCTATAGCTTAGGGAAATTAAAATCAAAAAGACACAGCCACCCCAAAGTTTGGGACGCCTCTGTTTACAAGAACCTCGTTTACCGTACAAGTTCAATATCACACAAAGTGAAAAATGGATAAAGAACTTGTGGTACTTACGTACAATGCAGTATCACTCAGCAATGAAATCTATGTCATCAGGCCCGTAGCAGCATGATGAGTGGATTCAGGTACGATGATTCTAACTGAAATAAGTCACACAGAAAAAGAAACATCATAAGATATCACTAATACACGGAATGTAAACTTGGCTACACAGGAACTGAATTCGAATACAGAACAGGGTCTCCAATTTAGAAAACCAACTTATGCTTGCTTAAGGGGAAAGGTGAGTTGGGGTGCTGCATAAAACCAGAGATTGAAATGAGCACAGATAAAGTTCCTTAAGCCAAATATGGAATAGACAAGAGCTACTCCTTGCTCAACAAAATGGACTCAACACACCATATTAAACGCCTAAGAATGTACCTGACTAGTAAGTATCTTAAAACCTATGGATTGCTATGTCTCCAAAAGAGAATCAAGCGTGTGTACAGGGGTATAAACGCAGCAGTGATAGGATTGGAGAGGTTCGGTGAGCAAATGAAGACCCTTTGAAGTCATATTGCATGGTACCCATTCCACGGGTCTCAACTCTCCAGGTTGAAGGTATTCTTCCTTCAGCTAAAACATGCATGAGGAACCTAGAGTATGATCAACCATGTGATCGGGAGACGTGTTCAAATATGTCTCAGTTTTCATACCCTGGTACTCGGGTGCAACATTCCAGACGCTTTACTAACACTCTCCCGACTTGGAGAGTCAGTCCCTTTAATCTCCTGTTTGGCCCAGTTTGCAATTTCAGCGGAAGATGAACAGGAATAGCGAGAACCAATGAGAGACTAGCTGGAGGTGTCTGCACGGGCAAATTTAACTCTCATTTCCCACCAGGAAGAGGAATTAACCAAAGGCTCAGCATGCCGTGCCAGAACCAGATTAGGGCCTGAAGCCATCCTGCGGTGTTGCGGCCAGGTCACAAGAAAGCGAGTTGAAGAAAGGAGCTCAGGGGCACTGTAATTCACAAACCTGCAGAGTTATAAATGACAGCTATCGTCCAAAAATATACTGAAGGAAGGCTGCCAAGAGGACTTGAAAGCGGGGCAGAATTGCAGGAAACCGATTTCAGGAGGTAGACTGGAATTGCATTGAAAGCATAGGAAAAGAGGCAGAACGTCCACAATGATGCACTTGGCCAAAAAGGGCGTATGCGTTTTTTCCTGAATATATTCAGGAAAAAACGCATACGCCCTTTTTGGCCAACCAAGCAAACTTGCAAAGGAAATCTTCACTACAATGAAGTCTCACTTTCCCCGGGTCAAAATGGCCATCTGAAAAAAGTGTAAAATCCAGAAAGGCAGGACAGGCCATGGAGAACTGGGAGCCTTGTTATGCTGATGGGCGGGATGTAAATTGCCAACAGACACTCGGGAGAAGTGTATGGTGTTTCCTGAAGCATCTAGGAAACAAAGCAACAGAGCCTAGGGCACTTCCACTTATGGTCCTATAGCTTAGGGAAATTAAAATCAAAAAGACACAGCCACCCCAAAGTTTGGGACGCCTCTGTTTACAAGAACCTCGTTTACCATACAAGTTCAATATCACAGAAAGTGAAAAATGGATAAAGAACTTGTGGTACTTACGTACAATGCAGTATCACTCAGCAATGAAATCTATGTCATCAGGCCCTTAGCAGCACAATGAGTGGATTTAGGTATGATGATTCTAACTGAAATAAGTCACACAGAAAAAGAAACATCATAAGATATCAGTAATACACGGAATGTAAACTTGGCTACACAGGAACTGAATTACAGAACAGAACAGGGTCTCAAATTTAGAAAACCAACTTATGCTTGCTTAAGGGGAAAGGTGAGTTGGGGTGCTGCATAAAACCAGAGATTGAAATGAGCACAGATAAAGTTCCTTAAGCCAAATATGGAATAGAAAAGAGCTACTCCTTGCTCAACGAAATGGACTCAACACCGCATATTAAACGCCTAAGAGTGTACCTGACTAGTAAGTATCTTAAAACCTATGGATTGCTATGTCTCCAAAAGAGAATCAAGCGTGTGTACAGGGGTATAAACGCAGCAGTGATAGGATTGGAGAGGTTCGGTGAGCAAATGAAGACCCTTTGAAGTCATATTGCATGGTACCCATTCCACGGGTCTCAACTCTCCAGGTTGAAGGTATTCTTCCTTCAGCTAAAACATGCATGAGGAACCTAGAGTATGATCAACCATGTGATCGGGAGACGTGTTCAAATATGTCTCAGTTTTCGTACCCTGGTACTCGGGTGCAACATTCCAGACGCTTTACTAACACTCTCCCGACTTGGAGAGTCAGTCCCTTTAATCTCCTGTTTGGCCCAGTTTGCAATTTCAGCGGAAGATGAACAGGAATAGCGAGAACCAATGAGAGACTAGCTGGAGGTGTCTGTACGGGCAAATTTAACTCTCATTTCCCACCAGGAAGAGGAATTAACCAAAGGCTCAGCATGCCGTGCCAGAAACAGATTAGGGCCTGAAGCCATCCTGCGGTGTTGCGGCCAGGTCACAAGAAAGCGAGTTGAAGAAAGGAGCTCAGGGGCACTGTAATTCACAAACCTGCAGAGTTATAAATGACAGCTATCGTCCAAAAATATACTGAAGGAAGGCTGCCAAGAGGACTTGAAAGCGGGGCAGAATTGCAGGAAACCGATTTCAGGAGGTAGACTGGAATTGCATTGAAAGCATAGGAAAACAGCCAGAACGTCCACAATGATGTACTTGGCCAAAAAGGGCGTATGCGTTTTTTCCTGAATATATTCAGGAAAAAACGCATACGCCCTTTTTGGCCAACCAAGCAAACTTGCAAAGGAAATCTTCACTACAATGAAGTCTCACTTTCCCCCGGTCAAAATGGCCATCTGAAAAAAGTGTAAAATCCAGAAAGGCAGGACAGGCCATGGAGAACTGGGAGCCTTGTTATGCTGATGGGCGGGATGTAAATTGCCAACAGACACTCGGGAGAAGTGTATGGTGTTTCCTGAAGCATCTAGGAAACAAAGCAACAGAGCCTAGGGCACTTCCACTTATGGTCCTATAGCTTAGGGAAATTAAAATCAAAAAGACACAGCCACCCCAAAGTTTGGGACGCCTCTGTTTACAAGAACCTCGTTTACCGTACAAGTTCAATATCACAGAAAGTGAAAAATGGATAAAGAACTTGTGGTACTTACGTACAATGCAGTATCACTCAGCAATGAAATCTATGTCATCAGGCCCTTAGCAGCACAATGAGTGGATTCAGGTATGATGATTCTAACTGAAATAAGTCACACAGAAAAAGAAACATCATAAGATATCAGTAATACACGGAATGTAAACTTGGCTACACAGGAACTGAATTCCAAAACAGAACAGGGTCTCAAATTTAGAAAACCAACTTATGCTTGCTTAAGGGGAAAGGTGAGTTGGGGTGCTGCATAAAAACAGAGATTGAAATGAGCACAGATAAAGTTCCTTAAGCCAAATATGGAATAGAAAAGAGCTACTCCTTGCTCAACGAAATGGACTCAACACCGCATATTAAACGCCTAAGAGTGTACCTGACTAGTAAGTATCTTAAAACCTATGGATTGCTATGTCTCCGAAAGAGAACCAAGCATGTGTACAGGGGCATAAATGCAGCAGTGAAAGGATTGGAGAGGTTCGGTGAGCAAATGAAGACCTTTTGAAGTCATATTGCATGGTACCCATTCCACGGGTTTCCACTACCCAGGTTTAAGGTATTCTTCCTTCAGCCAAAACATGCATGTGGAACCTAGAGTATGATCAACCATGTGATCGGGAGACGTGTTCAAATATGTCTCAGTTTTGGTACCCTGGTACTCGGGTGCAACATTCCAGACGCTTTACTAACACTCTCCCAACTTGGAGAGTCAGTCCCTTTAACCTCCTGTTTGGCCCAGTTTGCAATTTCTACGGAAGATGAACAGGAATAGGGAGAACCAATGAGAGACTAGCTGGAGGTGTCTGGACGGGCAAATTTAACTCTCATTTCCCACCAGGAAGAGGAATTAACCAAAGGCTCAGCGTGCCGTGCCCGAAACAGATTAGGGCCTGAAGCCATCTTGCGGTGTTGCGGCCAGCTCAAAAGAAAGCGAGTTGAAGAAAGGAGCTCAGGGGCACTGTAATGCACAAACCTGCATAGTTATAAATGACAGCTATTGTCTAAAAATATACTGAAGTAAGGCTGCCAAGAGGACTTGAAAGCGGGGCAGAATTGCAGGAAACCGATTTCAGGAGGTAGACTGGAATTGCATTGAAAGCATAGGAAAAGAGGCAGAACGTCCACAATGATGCACTTGGCCAAAAAGGGCGTATGCGTTTTTTCCTGAATATATTCAGGAAAAAACGCATACGCCCTTTTTGGCCAACCAAGCAAGCTTGCAAAGGAAATCTGCACTACAATGAAGTCTCACTTCCCCCCGGTCAAAAGGGCCATCTGAAAAAAGTGTAAAATCCAGAAAGGCAGGACAGGCCATGGAGAACTGGGAGCCTTGTTATGCTGATGGGCGGGATGTAAATTGCCAACAGACACTCGGGAGAAGTGTATGGTGTTTCCTGAAACATCTAAAAAACAAAGAAACAGAGCCTAGGGCACTTCCACTTATGGTCCTATACCTTAGGGAAATTAAAATCAAAAAGACACAGCCACCCCAAAGTTTGGGACGCCTCTGTTTACAAGAACCTTGTTTACAGTACAAGTTCAACATCGCAGAAAGTGAAAAATGGATAAAGAAGATGTGGTATTTACTTACAAAGCAATATCACTCAGCAATGAAATCTATGTCATCAGGCTCTTAGCAGCACAATGAGCGGATTCAGGTATGATGATTCTAACTGAAATAAGTCACACAGAAAAAGAAACATCATAAGATATCACTAATACACGGAATGTAAACTTGGCTACACAGGAACTGAATTACAGAACAGAACAGTGTCTCAAATTTAGAAAACCAACTTATGATTGCTTAAGAGGAAAGGTGAGTTGGGGTGCTGCATAAAACCAGAGATTGAAATGAGCACAGATAAATTTCCTTAAGCCAAATATGGAATAGACAAGAGCTACTCCTTGCTCAACGAAATGGACTCAACACCGCATATTAAACGCCTAAGAATGTACCTGACTAGTAAGTATCTTAAAACCTATGGATTGCTATGTCTCCGAAAGAGAATCAAGCATGTGTACAGGGGCATAAACGCAGCAGTGATAGGATTGGAGAGGTTCGGTGAGCAAATGAAGACCCTTTGAAGTCATATTGCATGGTACCCTTTCCACGGGTTTCAACTACCCAGGTTTAAGGTATTCTTCCTTCAGCTAAAACATGCATGTGGAACCCAGAGTATGATCAACCATGTGATCGGGAGACTTGTTCAAATATGTCTCAGTTTTCCTCCCCTGGTACTCGGGTGCAACATTCCAGACGCTTTACTAACACTCTCCCGACTTGGAGAATCAGTCCCTTTAACCTCCTGTTTGGCCCAGTTTGCAAGTTCTGCGGAAGATGAAAAGGAATAGCGAGAACCAATGAGAGACTAGCTGGAGGTGGCTGGACGGGCAAATTTAACTCTCATTTCCCACCAGGAAGAGGAAATAACCAAAGGCTCAGCGTGCCGTGCCGGAACCAGATTAGGGCCTGAAGCCATCCTGCGGTGTTGCGGCCAGGTCACAAGAAAGCGAGTTGAAGAAAGGAGCTCAGGGGCACTGTAATTCACAAACCTGCAGAGTTATAAATGACAGCTATCGTCCAAAAATATACTGAAGTAAGGCTGCCAAGAGGACTTGAAAGCGGGGCAGAATTGCAGGAAACCGATTTCAGGAGGTAGACTGGAATTGCATTGAAAGCATAGGAAAAGAGGCAGAACGTCCACAATGAGGCACTTGGCCAAAAAGGGCGTATGCGTTTTTTCCTGAATATATTCAGGAAAAAACGCATACGCCCTTTTTGGCCAACCAAGCAAGCTTGCAAAGGAAATCTGCACTACAATGAAGTCTCACTTCCCCCCGGTCAAAAGGGCCATCTGAAAAAAGTGTAAAATCCAGAAAGGCAGGACAGGCCATGGAGAACTGGGAGCCTTGTTATGCTCATGGGCGGGATGTAAATTGCCAACAGACACTTGGGAGAAGTGTATGGTGTTTCCTGAAACATCTAAAAAACAAAGCAACAGAGCCTAGGGCACTTCCACTTATGGTCCTATAGCGTAGGGAAATTAAAATCAAAAAGACACAGCCACCCCAAAGTTTGGGACGCCTGTTTACAAGAACCTCGTTTACCGTACAAGTTCAATATCACAGAAAGTGAAAAATGGATAAAGAACTTGTGGTACTTACGTACAATGCAGTATCACTCAGCAATGAAATCTATGTCATCAGGCCCGTAGCAGCATAATGAGTGGATTCAGGTACGATGATTCTAACTGAAATAAGTCACACAGAAAAAGAAACATCATAAGATATCACTAATACACGGAATGTAAACTTGGCTACACAGGAACTGAATTGCAAAACAGAACAGGGTCTCAAATTTAGAAAACCAACTTATGCTTGCTTAAAGGGAAAGGTGAGTTAGGGTGCTGCATAAAACCAGAGATTGAAATGAGCACAGATAAAGTTCCTTAAGCCAAATATGGAATAGACAAGAGCTACTCCTTGCTCAACGAAATGGACTCAACACCCCATATTAAACGCCTAAGAATGTACCTGACTAGTAAGTATCTTAAAACCTATGGATTGCTATGTCTCCGAAAGAGAATCAAGCATGTGTACAGGGGCATAAACGCAGCAGTGATAGGATTGGAGAGGTTCGGTGAGCAAATGAAGACCCTTTGAAGTCATATTGCATGGTACCCATTCCACGGGTTTCAACTACCCAGGTTTAAGGTATTCTTCCTTCAGCTAAAACATGCATGTGGAACCTAGAGTATGATCAACCATGTGATCGGGAGACGTGTTCAAATATGTCTCAGTTTTACTCCCCTGGTACTCGGGTGCAACATTCCAGACGCTTTACTAACACTCTCCCGACTTGGAGAATCAGTCCCTTTAACCTCCTGTTTGGCCCAGTTTGCAATTTCTGCGGAAGATGAAAAGGAATAGCGAGAACCAATGAGAGACTAGCTGGAGGTGGCTGGACGGGCAAATTTAACTCTCATTTCCCACCAGGAAGAGGAAATAACCAAAGGCTCAGCGTGCCGTGCCGGAACCAGATTAGGGCCTGAAGCCATCCTGCGGTGTTGCGGCCAGGTCACAAGAAAGCGAGTTGAAGAAAGGAGCTCAGGGGCACTGTAATTCACAAACCTGCACAGTTATAAATGACAGCTATCATCCAAAAATAGACTGAAGTAAGGCTGCCAAGAGGACTTGAAAGCGGGGCAGAATTGCAGGAAACCGATTTCAGGAGGTAGACTGGAATTGCATTGAAAGCATAGGAAAAGAGGCAGAACGTCCACAATGATGCACTTGGCCAAAAAGGGCCTATGCGTTTTTCCCTGAATATATTCAGGAAAAAACGCATACGCCCTTTTTGGCCAACCAAGCAAGCTTGCAAAGGAAATCTGCACTACAATGAAGTCTCACTTCCCCCCGGTCAAAAGGGCCATCTGAAAAAAGTGTAAAATCCAGAAAGGCAGGACAGGCCATGGAGAACTGGGAGCCTTGTTATGCTGATGGGCGGGATGTAAATTGCCAACAGACACTCGGGAGAAGTGTATGGTGTTTCCTGATGCATCTATGAAACAAAGCAACAGAGCTTAGGGCACTTCCACTTATGGTCCTATAGCTTAGGGAAATTAAAATCAAAAAGACACAGCCACCCCAAAGTTTGGGACGCCTCTGTTTACAAGAACCTCGTTTACAGTACAAGTTCAACATCGCAGAAAGTGAAAAATGGATAAAGAAGTTGTGGTATTCAATTACAAAGCAATATCACTCAGCACTGAAATCTATGTCATTAGGCCCTTAGCAGCACAATGAGTGGATTCAGATATGATGATTCTAACTGAAATAAGTCACACAGAAAAAGAAACATCATAACATATCAGTAATACATGGAATGTAAACTTGGCTACACAGGAACTGAATTACAGAACAGAATAGTGTCTCAAATTTAGAAAACCAACTTATGCTTGCTTAAGGGTAAAGGTGAGTTGGGGTGCTGCATAAAACCAGAGATTGAAATGAGCACAGATAAAGTTCCTTAAGCCAAATATGGAATAGACAAGAGCTACTCCTTGCTCAACGAAATGGACTCCACACCCCATATTAAACGCCTAAGAATGTACCTGACTAGTAAGTATCTTAAAACCTATGGATTGCTATGTCTCCATAAGAGAATCAAGCGTGTGTACAGGGGCATAAACGCAGCAGTGATAGGATTGGAGAGGTTCGGTGAGCAAATGAAGACCCTTTGAAGTCATATTGCATGGTACCCATTACACGGGTCTCAACTCTCCAGGTTTAATGTATTCTTCCTTCAGCTAAAACATGCATGAGGAACACTAGAGTATGATCAACCATGTGATCGGGAGACGTGTTCAATTATGTCTCAGTTTTCGTACCCTGGTACTCGGGTGCAACATTCCAGATGCTTTACAAACACTCTCCCGACTTGGAGAGTCAGTCCCTTTAATCTCCTGTTTGGCCCAGTTTGCAATTTCAGCGGAAGATGAACAGGAATAGCGAGAACCAATGAGAGACTAGCTGGAGGTGTCTGGACGGGCAAATTTAACTCTCATTTCCCACCAGGAAGAGGAATTAACCAAAGGCTCAGCGTGCCGTGCCAGAACCAGATTAGGGCCTGAAGCCATCCTGTGGTGTTGCGGCCAGGTCACAAGAAAGCGAGTTGAAGAAAGGAGCTCAGGGGCACTGTAATTCACAAACCTGCAGAGTTATAAATGACAGCTATCGTCCAAAAATATACTGAAGGAAGGCTGCCAAGAGGACTTGAAAGCGGGGCAGAATTGCAGGAAACCGATTTCAGGAGGTAGACTGGAATTGCATTGAAAGCATAGGAAAAGAGGCAGAACGTCCACAATGATGCACTTGGCCAAAAAGGGCGTATGCGTTTTTTCCTGAATATATTCAGGAAAAAACGCATACGCCCTTTTTGGCCAACCAAGCAAGCTTGCAAAGGAAATCTGCACTACAATGAAGTCTCACTTCCCCCCGGTCAAAAGGGCCATCTGAAAAAAGTGTAAAATCCAGAAAGGCAGGACAGGCCATGGAGAACTGGGAGCCTTGTTATGCTGATGGGCGGGATGTAAATTGACAACAGACACTCGGGAGAAGTGTATGGTGTTTCCTGAAACATCTAAAAAACAAAGCAACAGAGCCTAGGGCACTTCCACTTATGGTCCTATAGCTTAGGGAAATTAAAATCAAAAAGACACAGCCACCCCAAAGTTTGGGACACCTCTGTTTACAAGAACCTCGTTTACAGTACAAGTTCAACATCGCAGAAATTGAAAAATGGATAAAGAAGTTGTGGTATATACTTACAAAGCAATATCACTCAGCACTGAAATCTATGTCATCAGGCCCTTAGCAGCACAATGAGTGGATTCAGATATGATGATTCTAACTGAAATAAGTCACACAGAAAAAGAAACATCATAAGATATCAGTAATACACGGAATGTAAACTTGGCTACACGGGACCTGAATTACAGAACAGAACAGGGTCTCAAATTTAGAAAACCAACTTATGCTTGCTTAAGGGTAAAGGTGAGTTGGGATGCTGCATAAAACCAGAGATTGAAAGGAGCACAGATAAAGTTCCTTAAGCCAAATATGGAATAGACAAGAGCTACTCCTTGCTCAACGAAATGGACTCAACACCCCATATTCAACGCCTAAGAATGTACCTGACAAGTAAGTATCTTAAAACCTATGGATTGCTATGTCTCCGAAAGAGAAACAAGCATGTGTACAGGGGCATAAACGCAGCAGTGATAGGATTGGAGAGGTTCCGTGGGCAAATGAAGACCCTTTGAAGTCATATTGCATGGTACCCATTCCACGGGACTCAACTCTCCAGGTTTAAGATATTCTTCCTTCAACTAAAACATGCATGTGGAACCTAGAGTATGATCAACCATGTGATTGGGAGACGTGTTCAAATATGTCTCAGTTTTGGTACCCTGGTACTCGGGTGCAACATTCCAGATGCTTTACTAACACTCTCCCGACTTGGAGAGTCAGTCCCATTAAACTCCTGTTTGGCCCAGTTTGCAATTTCTGCGGAAGATGAACAGGAATAGTGAGAACCAATGAGAGACTAGCTGGAGGTGTCTGGACGGGCAAATTTAACTCTCATTTCCCACCAGGAAGAGGAATTAACCAAAGGCTCAGCGTGCCGTGCCGGAAACAGATTAGGGCCTGAAGCCATCTTGCGGTGTTACGGCCAGGTCACAAGAAAGCGAGTTGAAGAAAGGAGCTCAGGGGCACTGTAATTCACAAACCTGCAGAGTTATAAATAACAGCTATCGTCCAAAAATATACTGAAGGAAGGCTGCCAAAAGGACTTGAAAGCGGGGCAGAATTGCAGGATACCGATTTCAGAAGGTAGACTGGAATTGCATTGAAAGCATAGGAAAAGAGGCAGAACGTCCACAATGATGCACTTGGCCATAAAGGGCGTATGCGTTTTTTCCTGAATATATTCAGGAAAAAACGCATACGCACTTTTTGGCCAAGCAAGCAACCTTGCAAAGGAAATCTGCACTACAATGAAGTCTCAACCCCAGTCAAAAGGGCTATCTGAAAAAAGTGTAAAATCCAGAAAGGCAGGACAGGCCATGGAGAACTGGGAGCCTTGTTATGCTGATGGGCGGGATGTAAATTGCCAACAGACACTCGGGAGAAGTGTATGGTGTTTCCTGAAACATCTATAAAACAAAGCAACAGAGCCTAGGGCACTTCCACTTATGGTCCTATAGCTTAGGGAAATTAAAATCAAAAAGACACAGCCACCCCAAAGTTTGGGACGCCTCTGTTTACAAGAACCTCGTTTACAGTACAAGTTCAACAATGCAGAAAGTAAAAAATGGATAAAGAACTTGTGGTACTTACGTACAATGCAGTATCACTCAGCAATGAAATCTATGTCATCAGGCCCGTAGCAGCATAATGAGTGGATTCAGGTACGATGATTCTAACTGAAATAAATCACACAGAAAAAGAAACATCATAAGATGTCAGTAATACACGGAATGTAAACTTGGCTACACAGGAACTGAATTCCAAAACAGAACAGGGTCTCAAATTTAGAAAACCAACTTATGCTTGCTTAAGGGGAAAGGTGAGTTGGGGTGCTGCATAAAACCAGAGATTGAAATGAGCACAGATAAAGTTCCTTAAGCCAAATATGGAATAGACAAGAGCTACTCCTTGCTCAACGAAATGGACTCAACACCCAATATTAAACGCCTAAGAATGTACCTGACTAGTAAGTATCTTAAAACCTATGGATTGCTATGTCTCCATAAGAGAATCAAGCGTGTGTACAGGGGCATAAACGCAGCAGTGATAGGATTGGAGAGGTTCGGTGAGCAAATGAAGACCCTTTGAAGTCATATTGCATGGTACCCATTCCACGGGTCTCAACTCTCCAGGTTTAAGGTATTCTTCCTTCAGCTAAAACATGCATGTGGAACCTAGAGTATGATCAACCATGTGATCGGGAGACGTGTTCAAATATGTCTCAGTTTTTGTACCCTGGTACTCGGGTGGAACATTCCAGACACTTTACTAACACTCTCCCGACTTGGAGAGTCAGTCCCTTTAACCTCCTGTTTGGCCCAGTTTGCAATTTATGTGGAAGATGAACAGGAATAGCGAGAACCAATGAGAGACTAGCTGGAGGTGTCTGGACGGGCAAATTTAACTCTCATTTCCCACCAGGAAGAGGAAATAACCAAAGGCTCAGCGTGCCGTGCCAGAACCAGATTAGGGCCTGAAGCCATCCTGCGGTGTTGCGGCCAGGTCACAAGAAAGCGAGTTGAAGAAAGGAGCTCAGGGGCACTGTAATTCACAAACCTGCAGAGTTATAAATGACAGCTATCGTCCAAAAATATACTGAAGTAAGGCTGCCAAGAGGACTTGAAAGCGGGGCAGAATTGCAGGAAACCGATTTCAGGAGGTAGACTGGAATTGCATTGAAAGCATAGGAAAAGAGGCAGAACGTCCACAATGATGCACTTGGCCAAAAAGGGCGTATGCGTTTTTTCCTGAATATATTCAGGAAAAAACGCATACGCCCTTTTTGGCCAACCAAGCAAGCTTGCAAAGGAAATGTGCACTACAATGAAGTCTCACTTCCCCCCGGTCAAAAGGGCCATCTGAAAAAAGTGTAAAATCCAGAAAGGCAGGACAGGCCATGGAGAACTGGGAGCCTTCTTATGCTGATGGGCGGGATGTAAATTGCCAACAGACACTCGGGAGAAGTGTATGGTGTTTCCTGAAACATCTAAGAAACAAAGCAACAGAGCCTAGGGCACTTCCACTTATGGTCCTATAGCTTAGGGAAATTAAAATCAAAAAGACACAGCCACCCCAAAGTTTGGGACGCCTCTGTTTACAAGAACCTCATTTACCGTACAAGTTCAATATCACAGAAAGTGAAAAATGGATAAAGAACTTGTGGTACTTACGTACAATGCAGTATCACTCAGCAATGAAATCTATGTCATCAGGCCCGTAGCAGCATAATGAGTGGATTCAGGTACGATGATTCTAACTGAAATAAGTCACACAGAAAAAGAAACATCATAAGATATCAGTAATACACGGAATGTAAACTTGTCTACACAGGAACTGAATTCCAAAACAGAACAGGGTCTCAAATTTAGAAAACCAACTTATGCTTGCTTAAGGGGAAAGGTGAGTTGGGGTGCTGCATAAAACCAGAGATTGAAATGAGCACAGATAAAGTTCCTTAAGCCAAATATGGAATAGACAAGAGCTACTCCTTGCTCAACGAAATGGACTCAACACCCCATATTAAACGCCTAAGAATGTACCTGACTAGTAAGTATCTTAAAACTTATGGATTGCTATGTCTCCATAAGAGAATCAAGCATGTGTACAGGGGCATAAACGCAGCAGTGATAGGATTGGAGAGGTTCGGTGAGCAAATGAAGACCCTTTGAAGTCATATTGCATGGAACCCTTTCCACGGGTTTCAACTACCCAGGTTTAAGGTATTCTTCCTTCAGCTAAAACATGCATGTGGAACCTAGAGTATGATCAACCATATGATCGGGAGACGTGTTCAAATATGTCTCAGTTTTCGTACCCTGGAACTCGGGTGCAACATTCCAGACGCTTTACTAACACTCTCCCCACTTGGAGAGTCAGCGCCTTTAACCTCCTGTTTGGCCCAGTTTGCAATTTCTGCGGAAGATGAACAGGAATAGCGAGAACCAATGAGAGACTAGCTGGAGGTGTCTGGACGGTCAAACTTAACTCTCATTTCCCACCAGGAAGAGGAAATAACCAAAGGCTCAGCGTGCCGTGCCGGAACCAGATTAGGGCCTGAAGCCATCCTGCGTTGTTGCGGCCAGCTCACAAGAAAGCGAGTTGAAGAAAGGAGCTCAGGGGCACTGTAATTCACAAACCTGCAGAGTTATAAATGACAGCTATCGTCCAAAAATATACTGAAGTAAGGCTGCCAAGAGGACTTGAAAGCGGGGCAGAATTGCAGGAAACCGATTTCAGGAGGTAGACTGGAATTGCATTGAAAGCATAGGAAAAGAGGCAGAACGTCCACAATGATGCACTTGGCCAAAAAGGGCGTATGCGTTTTTTCCTGAATATATTCAGGAAAAAACGCATACGCCCTTTTTGGCCAACCAAGCAAGCTTGCAAAGGAAATCTGCACTACAATGAAGTCTCACTTCCCCCCGGTCAAAAGGGCCATCTGAAAAAAGTGTAAAATCCAGAAAGGCAGGACAGGCCATGGAGAACTGGGAGCCTTGTTATGCTGATGGGCGGGATGTAAATTGCCAACAGACACTCCGGAGAAGGGTATGGTGTTTCCTGAAACATCTAAAAAACAAAGCAACAGAGCCTAGGGCACTTCCACTTATGGTCCTATAGCATAGGGAAATTAAAATCAAAAAGACACAGCCACCCCAAAGTTTGGGACGCCTCTGTTTACAAGAACCTCGTTTACAGTACAAGTTCAACATCGCAGAAATTGAAAAATGGATAAAGAAGTTGTGGTATTTACTTACAAAGCAATATCACTCAGCACTGAAATCTATGTCATCAGGCCCTTAGCAGCACAATGAGTGGATTCAGATATGATGATTCTAACTGAAATAAGTCACACAGAAAAAGAAACATCATAAGATATCACTAATACAAGGAATGTAAACTTGGCTACACAGGAACTGAATTACAGAACAGAACAGTGTCTCAAATTTAGAAAACCAACTTACGCTTGCTTAAGGGGAAAGGTGAGTTGGGGTACTGCATAAAACCAGAGATTGAAATGAGCACAGATAAAGTTCCTTAAGCCAAATATGGAATAGACAAGAGCTACTCCTTGCTCAACGAAATGGACTCAACACCCCAAATTAAACGCCTAAGAATGTACCTGACTAGTAAGTATCTTAAAACCTATGGATTGCTATGTCTCGGAAAGAGAAACAAGCATGTGTACAGGGGCATAAACGCAGCAGTGATAGGATTGGAGAGGTTCACTGAGCAAATGAAGACCCTTTGAAGTCATATTGCATGGTACCCATTCCACGGGTTTCAACTACCCAGGTTTAAGGTATTCTTCCTTCAGCTAAAACATGCATGTGGAACCTAGAGTATGATCAACCATGTGATCGGGAGACGGGTTCAAATATGTCTCAGTTTTTGTACCCTGGTACTCGGGTGCAACATTCCAGATGCTTTACTAACACTCTCCCAACTTGGAGAGTCAGCGCCTTTAACCTCCTGTTTGGCCCAGTTTGCAATTTCTGCAGATGAACAGGAATAGGGAGAACCAATGAGAGACTACCTGGAGGTGTCTGGACGGGCAAATTTAACTCTCATTTCCCACCAGGAGAGGAAATAACCAAAGGCTCAGTGTGCCGTGCCGGAACCAGATTAGGGCCTGAAGCCATCCTGCGGTGTTGCGGCCAGTTCACAAGAAAGCGAGTTGAAGAAAGGAGCTCAGGGGCACTGTAATTCACAAATCTGCAGAGTTATAAATGACAGCTATCGTCCAAAAATATACTGAAGTAAGGCTGCCAAGAGGACTTGAAAGCGGGGCAGAATTGCAGGAAACCGATTTCAGGAGGTAGACTGGAATTGCATTGAAAGCATAGGAAAAGAGGCAGAACGTCCACAATGATGCACTTGGCCAAAAAGGGCGTATGCGTTTTTTCCTGAATATATTCAGGAAAAAACGCGTACGCCCTTTTTGGCCAACCAAGCAAGCTTGCAAAGGAAATCTGCACTACAATGAAGTCTCACTTCCCCCCGGTCAAAAGGGACATCTTAAAAAAGTGTAAAATCCAGAAAGGCAGGACAGGCCATGGAGAACTGGGAGCCTTGTTATGCTGATGGGCGGGATGTAAATTGCCAACAGACACTCGGGAGAAGTGTATGGTGTTTCCTGAAACATCTAAAAAACAAAGCAACAGAGCCTAGGGCACTTCCACTTATGGTCCTATAGCTTAGGGAAATTAAAATCAAAAAGACACAGCCACCCCAAAGTTTGGGACGCCTCTGTTTACAAGAACCTCGTTTACAGTACAAGTTCAACATCGCAGAAATTGAAAAATGGATAAATAGGTTGTGGTATTTACTTACAAAGCAATATCACTCAGCACTGAAATCTATGTCATCAGGCCCTTAGCAGCACAATGAGTGGATTCAGATATGATGATTCTAACTGAAATAAGTCACACAGAAAAAGAAACATCATAAGATATCAGTAATACACGGAATGTAAACTTGGCTACACAGGAACTGAATTACAGAACAGAACAGGGTCTCAAATTTAGAAAACCAACTTATTCTTGCTTAAGGGGAAAGGTGAGTTGGGGTGCTGCATAAAACCAGAGATTGAAATGAGCACAGATAAAGTTCCTTAAGCCAAATATGGAATAGACAAGAGCTACTCCTTGCTCAACGAAATGGACTCAACACCCCATATTAAACGCCTAAGAATGTACCTGACTAGTAAGTATCTTAAAACCTATGGATTGCTATGTCTCCAAAAGAGAATCAAGCATGTGTACAGGGGCATAAACGCAGCAGCGATAGGATTGGAGAGGTTCACTGAGCAAATGAATACCCTTTGAAGTCATATTTCTTGGTACCCATTCCACGGGTGTCAACTACCCAGGTTTAAGGTATTCTTCCTTCAGCTAAAACATGCATGTGGAACCCAGAGTATGATCAACCGTGTGAATGGGAGACTTCTTCAAATATGTCTCAGTTTACCTCCCCTGGTACTCGGGTGCAACATTCCAGACGCTTTACTAACACTCTCCCCACTTGGAGAGTCAGCGCCTTTAACATCCTGTTTGGCCCAGTTTGCAATTTCTGTGGAAGATGAACAGGAATAGTGAGAACCAATGAGAGACTAGCTGGAGGTGTCTGGACGGGCAAATTTAACTCTCATTTCCCACCAGGAAGAGGAAATAACCAAAGGCTCAGCGTGCCGTGCCGGAACCAGATTAGGGCCTGAATCCATCCTGCGGTGTTGCGGCCAGCTCAAAAGAAAGCGAGTTGAAGAAAGGAGCTCAGGGGCACTGTAATTCACAAACCTGCAGAGTTATAAATGACAGCTATCGTCCAAAAATATACTGAAGTAAGGCTGCCAAGAGGACTTGAAAGCGGGGCAGAATTGCAGGAAACCGATTTCAGGAGGTAGACTGGAATTGCATTGAAAGCATAGGAAAAGAGGCAGAACGTCCACAATGATGCACTTGGCCAAAAAGGGCGTATGCGTTTTTTCCTGAATATATTCAGGAAAAAACGCATACGCCCTTTTTGGCCAACCAAGCAAACTTACACAGGAAATCTGCACTACAATGAAGTCTCACTTCCCCCCGGTCAAAAGGGCCATCTGAAAAAAGTGTAAAATCCAGAAAGGCAGGACAGGCCATGGAGAACTGGGAGCCTTGTTATGCTGATGGGCGGGATGTAAATTGCCAACAGACACTCGGGAGAAGTGTATGGTGTTTCCTAAAGCATCTAAGAAACAAAGCAACAGAGCCTAGGGCACTTCCACTTATGGTCCTATAGCTTAGGGAAATTAAAATCAAAAAGACACAGCCACCCCAAAGTTTGGGACACCTCTGTTTACAAGAACCTCGTTTACCGTACAAGTTCAATATCACAGAAAGTGAAAAATGGATAAAGAACTTGTGGTACTTACGTACAATGCAGTATCACTCAGCAATGAAATCTATGTCATCAGGCCCGTAGCAGCATAATGAGTGGATTCAGGTACGATGATTCTAACTGAAATAAGTCACACAGAAAAAGAAACATCATAAGATATCACTAATACACGGAATGTAAACTTGGCTACACAGGAACTGAATTCCAAAACAGAACAGGGTCTCAAATTTAGAAAACCAACTTATGCTTGCTTAAGGGGAAAGGTGAGTTGGGGTGCTGCATAAAACCAGAGATTGAAATGAGCACAGATAAAGTTCCTTAAGCCAAATATGGAATAGACAAGAGCTACTCCTTGCTCAACGAAATGGACTCAACACCGCATATTAAACGCCTAAGAATGTACCTGACTAGTAAGTATCTTAAAACCTATGGATTGCTATGTCTCCAAAAGAGAATCAAGCGTGTGTACAGGGGCATAAACGCAGCAGTGATAGGATTGGAGAGGTTCGGTGAGCAAATGAAGACCCTTTGAAGTCATATTGCATGGTACCCATTCCACGGGTCTAAACTCTCCAGGTTTAAGGTATTCTTCCTTCAGCTAAATCATGCACGTGGAACCCAGAGTATGATCAATCGTGTGAACGGGAGACGTGTTCATATGTGTCTCAGTTTTACTCCCCTGGTACTCGGGTGCAACATTCCAGACGCTTTACTAACACTCTCCCCACTTGGAGAGTCAGCGCCTTTAACCTCCTGTTTGGCCCAGTTTGCAATTTCTGCGGAATATGAACAGGAATAGGGAGAACCAACGAGAGACTAGCTTGAGGTGTCTGGACGGGCAAATTTAACTCTCATTTCCCACCAGGAAGAGGAATTAACCAAAGGCCCAGCGTGCCTTGCCGGAACCAGATTAGGGCCTGAAGCCATCCTGCGGTGTTGAGGCCAGCTCACAGGAAAGCGAGTTGAAGAAAGGAGCTCAGGGGCACTGTAATTCAGAAACCTGCAGAGTTATAAATGACAGCTATCGTCCAAAAATATACTGAAGTAAGGCTCCCAAGAGGACTTGAAAGCGGGGCAGAATTGCAGGAAACCGATTTCAGGAGGTAGACTGGAATTGCATTGAAAGCATAGGAAAAGAGGCAGAACGTCCACAATGATGCACTTGGCCAAAAAGGGCGTATGCGTTTTTTCCTGAATATATTCAGGAAAAAACGCATACGCCCTTTTAGGCCAACCAAGCAAGCTTGCAAAGGAAATCTGCACTACAGGAAGTCTCACTTCCCCCCGGTCAAAAGGGCCATCTGAAAAAAGTGTAAAATCCAGAAAGGCAGGACAGGCCATGGAGAACTGGGAGCCTTGTTATGCTGATGGGCGGGATGTAAATTGCCAAGAGACACTCGGGAGAAGTGTATGGTGTTTCCTGAAACATCTAAAAAACAAAGCAACAGAGCCTAGGGCACTTCCACTTATGGTCCTATAGCTTGGGGAAATTAAAATCAAAAAGACACAGCCACCCCAAAGTTTGGGACGCCTCTGTTTACAAGAACCTCGTTTACCGTACAAGTTCAATATCACAGAAAGTGAAAAATGGATAAAGAACTTGTGGTACTTACGTACAATGCAGTATCACTCAGCCATGAAATCTATGTCATCAGGCCCGTAGCAGCATAATGAGTGGATTCAGGTATGATGATTCTAACTGAAATAAGTCACACAGAAAAAGAAACATCATAAGATATCAGTAATACACGGAATGTAAACTTGGCTACACAGGAACTGAATTCCAAAACAGAAAAGGGTCTCAAATTTAGAAAACCAACTTATGCTTGCTTAAGGGGAAAGGTGAGTTGGGGTGCTGCATAAAACCAGAGATTGAAATGAGCACAGATAAAGTTCCTTAAGCCAAATATGGAATAGACAAGAGCTACTCCTTGCTCAACGAAATGGACTCAACACCCCATATTAAACGCCTAAGAATGTACCTGACTAGTAAGTATCTTATAACCTATGGATTGCTATGTCTCCAAAAGAGAATCAAGCGTGTGTACAGGGGCATAAACGCAGCAGTGATAGGATTGGAGAGGTTCGGTGAGCAAATGAAGACCCATTGAAGTCATATTGCATGCTACCCATTCCACGGGTCTCAACTCTCCAGGTTTAAGATATTCTTCCTTCAGCTAAATCATGCACGTGGAACCCAGAGTATGATCAACCGTGTGAATGGGAGACGTGTTCAAATATGTCTCAGTTTTCGTACCCTGGTACTCGGGTGCAACATTCCAGACGCTTTACTAACACTCTCCCGACATGGAGAGTCAGTCCCTTTAACCTCTTGTATGGCTCAGTTTGCAATATCTGCAGAAGATGAACAGGAATAGGGAGAACCAATGAGAGACTAGCTGGAGGTGTCTGGACGGGCAAATTTAACTCTCATTTCCCAGCAGGAAGAGGAATTAACCAAAGGCTCAGCGTGCCGTGCCGGAACCAGATTAGGGCCTGAAGCCATCCTGCGGTGTTGCGGCCATCTCACAAGAAAGCGAGGTGAAGAAAGGAGCTCAGGGGCACTGTAATTCACAAATCTGCAGAGTTATAAATGACAGCTATCATCCAAAAATATACTGAAGTAAGGCTGCCAAGAGGAATTGAAAGCGGGGCAGAATTGCAGGAAACCGATTTCAGGAGGTAGACTGGAATTGCATTGAAAGCATAGGAAAAGAGGCAGAACGTCCACAATGATGCACTTGGCCAAAAAGGGCGTATGCCTTTTTTCCTGAATATATTCAGGAAAAAACGCATACGCCCATTTTGGCCAACCAAGCAAGCTTGCAAAGGAAATCTGCACTACAATGAAGTCTCACTTCCCCCCGGTCAAAAGGGCCATCTGAAAAAAGTGTAAAATCCAGAAAGGCAGGACAGGCCATGGAGAACTGGGAGCCTTGTTATGCTGATGGGCGGGATGTAAATTGCCAACAGACACTCGGGAGAAGTGTATGGTGTTTCCTGAAACATCTAAAAAACAAAGCAACAGAGCCTAGGGCACTTCCACTTATGGTCCTATAGCTTAGGGAAATTAAAATCAAAAAGACACAGCCACCCCAAAGTTTGGGACGCCTCTGTTTACAAGAACCTCGTTTACCGTACAAGTTCAATATCGCAGAAAGTGAAAAATGGATAAAGAACTTATGGTACTTACGTACAATGCAGTATCACTCAGCAATGAAATCTATGTCATCAGGCCCGTAGCAGCATAATGAGTGGATTCAGGTATGATGATTCTAACTGAAATAAGTCACACAGAAAAAGAAACATCATAAGATATCAGTAATACACGGAATGTAAACTTGGCTACACAGGAACTGAATTACAGAACAGAACAGTGTCTCAAATTTAGAAAACCAACTTATGCTTGCTTAAGGGGAAAGGTGAGTTGGGGTGCTGCATAAAACCAGAGATTGAAATGAGCACAGATAAAGTTCCTTAAGCCAAATATGGAATAGACAAGAGCTACTCCTTGCTCAACGAAATGGACTCAACACCCCATATTAAACGCCTAAGAATGTACCTGACTAGTAAGTATCTTAAAACCTATGGATTGCTATGTCTCCGAAAGAGAATCAAGCATGTGTACAGGGGCATAAACGCAGCAGTGATAGGATTGGAGAGGTTCACTGAGCAAATGAATACCCTTTGAAGTCATATTTCATGGTACCCATTCCACGGGTGTCAACTACCCAGGTTTAAGGTATTCTTCCTTCAGCTAAAACATGCATGTGGAACCCAGAGTATGATCAACCGTGTGAATGGGAGACTTCTTCAAATATGTCTCAGTTTACCTCCCCTGGTACTCGGGTGCAACATTCCAGACGCTTTACTAACACTCTCCCCACTTGGAGAGTCAGCGCCTTTAACATCCTGTTTGGCTCAGTTTGCAATTTCTGTGGAAGATGAACAGGAATAGTGAGAACCAATGAGAGACTAGCTAGAGGTGTCTGGACGGGCAAATTTAACTCTCATTTCCCACCAGGAAGAGGAAATAACCAAAGGCTCAGCGTGCCGTGCGGGAACCAGATTAGGGCCTGAAACCATCCTGCGGTGTTGTGGCCAGCTCAAAAGAAAGCGAGTTGAAGAAAGGAGCTCAGGGGAACTGTAATTCACAAACCTGCAGAGTTATAAATGACAGCTATCGTCCAAAAATGTACTGAAGTAAGGCTGCCAAGAGGACTTGAAAGCGGGGCAGAATTGCACGAAACCGATTTCAGGAGGTAGACTGGAATTGCATTGAAAGCATAGGAAAAGAGGCAGAACGTCCCCAATGATGCACTTGGCCAAAAAGGGCGTATGCGTTTTTTCCTGAATATATTCAGGAAAAAACGCATACGCCCTTTTTGGCCAACCAAGCAAGCTTGCAAAGGAAATCTGCACTACAATGAAGTCTCACTTCCCCCCGGTCAAAAGGGCCATCTGAAAAAAGTGTAAAATCCAGAAAGGCAGGACAGGCCATGGAGAACTGGGAGCCTTGTTATGCTGATGGGCGGGATGTAAATTGCCAACAGACACTCGGGAGAAGTGTATGGTGTTTCCTGAAACATCTAAAAAATAAAGCAACAGAGCCTAGGGCACTTCCACTTATGGTCCTATAGCTTAGGGAAATTAAAATCAAAAAGACACAGCCACCCCAAAGTTTGGGACACCTCTGTTTACAAGAACCTCTTTTACCGTACAAGTTCAATATCACAGAAAGTGAAAAATGGATAAAGAACTTGTGGTACTTACGTACAATGCAGTATCACTCAGCAATGAAATCTATGTCATCAGGCCCGTAGCAGCATAATGAGTGGATTCAGGTACGATGATTCTAACTGAAATAAGTCACACAGAAAAAGAAACATCATAAGATATCACTAATACACGGAATGTAAACTTGGCTACACAGGAACTGAATTCCAAAACAGAACAGGGTCTCAAATTTAGAAAACCAACTTATGCTTGCTTAAGGGGAAAGGTGAGTTGGGGTGCTGCATAAAACCAGAGATTGAAATGAGCACAGATAAAGTTCCTTAAGCCAAATATGGAATAGACAAGAGCTACTCCTTGCTCAACGAAATGGACTCAACACCGCATATTAAACACCTAAGAATGTACCTGACTAGTAAGTATCTTAAAACCTATGGATTGCTATGTCTCCAAAAGAGAATCAAGCGTGTGTACAGGGGCATAAACGCAGCAGTGATAGGATTGGAGAGGTTCGGTGAGCAAATGAAGACCCTTTGAAGTCATATTGCATGGTACCCATTCCACGGGTCTAAACTCTCCAGGTTTAAGGTATTCTTCCTTCAGCTAAATCATGCACGTGGAACCCAGAGTATGATCAATCGTGTGAACGGGAGACGTGTTCATATGTGTCTCAGTTTTACTCCCCTGGTACTCGGGTGCAACATTCCAGACGCTTTACTAACACTCTCCCCACTTGGAGAGTCAGCGCCTTTAACCTCCTGTTTGGCCCAGTTTGCAATTTCTGCGGAATATGAACAGGAATAGGGAGAACCAACGAGAGACTAGCTTGAGGTGTCTGGACGGGCAAATTTAACTCTCATTTCCCACCAGGAAGAGGAATTAACCAAAGGCCCAGCGTGCCTTGCCGGAACCAGATTAGGGCCTGAAGCCATCCTGCGGTGTTGAGGCCAGCTCACAGGAAAGCGAGTTGAAGAAAGGAGCTCAGGGGCACTGTAATTCAGAAACCTGCAGAGTTATAAATGACAGCTATCGTCCAAAAATATACTGAAGTAAGGCTCCCAAGAGGACTTGAAAGCGGGGCAGAATTGCAGGAAACCGATTTCAGGAGGTAGACTGGAATTGCATTGAAAGCATAGGAAAAGAGGCAGAACGTCCACAATGATGCACTTGGCCAAAAAGGGCGTATGCGTTTTTTCCTGAATATATTCAGGAAAAAACGCATACGCCCTTTTAGGCCAACCAAGCAAGCTTGCAAAGGAAATCTGCACTACATGAAGTCTCACTTCCCCCCGGTCAAAAGGGCCATCTGAAAAAAGTGTAAAATCCAGAAAGGCAGGACAGGCCATGGAGAACTGGGAGCCTTGTTATGCTGATGGGCGGGATGTAAATTGCCAAGAGACACTCGGGAGAAGTGTATGGTGTTTCCTGAAACATCTAAAAAACAAAGCAACAGAGCCTAGGGCACTTCCACTTATGGTCCTATAGCTTGGGGAAATTAAAATCAAAAAGACACAGCCACCCCAAAGTTTGGGACGCCTCTGTTTACAAGAACCTCGTTTACCGTACAAGTTCAATATCACAGAAAGTGAAAAATGGATAAAGAACTTGTGGTACTTACGTACAATGCAGTATCACTCAGCAATGAAATCTATGTCATCAGGCCCGTAGCAGCATAATGAGTGGATTCAGGTATGATGATTCTAACTGAAATAAGTCACACAGAAAAAGAAACATCATAAGATATCAGTAATACACGGAATGTAAACTTGGCTACACAGGAACTGAATTCCAAAACAGAAAAGGGTCTCAAATTTAGAAAACCAACTTATGCTTGCTTAAGGGGAAAGGTGAGTTGGGGTGCTGCATAAAACCAGAGATTGAAATGAGCACAGATAAAGTTCCTTAAGCCAAATATGGAATAGACAAGAGCTACTCCTTGCTCAACGAAATGGACTCAACACCCCATATTAAACGCCTAAGAATGTACCTGACTAGTAAGTATCTTAAAACCTATGGATTGCTATGTCTCCAAAAGAGAATCAAGCGTGTGTACAGGGGCATAAACGCAGCAGTGATAGGATTGGAGAGGTTCGGTGAGCAAATGAAGACCCATTGAAGTCATATTGCATGCTACCCATTCCACGGGTCTCAACTCTCCAGGTTTAAGATATTCTTCCTTCAGCTAAATCATGCACGTGGAACCCAGAGTATGATCAACCGTGTGAATGGGAGACGTGTTCAAATATGTCTCAGTTTTCGTACCCTGGTACTCGGGTGCAACATTCCAGACGCTTTACTAACACTCTCCCGACATGGAGAGTCAGTCCCTTTAACCTCTTGTATGGCTCAGTTTGCAATATCTGCAGAAGATGAACAGGAATAGGGAGAACCAATGAGAGACTAGCTGGAGGTGTCTGGACGGGCAAATTTAACTCTCATTTCCCAGCAGGAAGAGGAATTAACCAAAGGCTCAGCGTGCCGTGCCGGAACCAGATTAGGGCCTGAAGCCATCCTGCGGTGTTGCGGCCATCTCACAAGAAAGCGAGGTGAAGAAAGGAGCTCAGGGGCACTGTAATTCACAAATCTGCAGAGTTATAAATGACAGCTATCGTCCAAAAATGTACTGAAGTAAGGCTGCCAAGAGGACTTGAAAGCGGGGCAGAATTGCAGGAAACCGATTTCAGGAGGTAGACTGGAATTGCATTGAAAGCATAGGAAAAGAGGCAGAACGTCCCCAATGATGCACTTGGCCAAAAAGGGCGTATGCGTTTTTTCCTGAATATATTCAGGAAAAAACGCATACGCCCTTTTTGGCCAACCAAGCAAGCTTGCAAAGGAAATCTGCACTACAATGAAGTCTCACTTCCCCCCGGTCAAAAGGGCCATCTGAAAAAAGTGTAAAATCCAGAAAGGCAGGACAGGCCATGGAGAACTGGGAGCCTTGTTATGCTGATGGGCGGGATGTAAATTGCCAACAGACACTCGGGAGAAGTGTATGGTGTTTCCTGAAACATCTAAAAAATAAAGCAACAGAGCCTAGGGCACTTCCACTTATGGTCCTATAGCTTAGGGAAATTAAAATCAAAAAGACACAGCCACCCCAAAGTTTGGGACACCTCTGTTTACAAGAACCTCTTTTACCGTACAAGTTCAATATCACAGAAAGTGAAAAATGGATAAAGAACTTGTGGTACTTACGTACAATGCAGTATCACTCAGCAATGAAATCTATGTCATCAGGCCCGTAGCAGCATAATGAGTGGATTCAGGTACGATGATTCTAACTGAAATAAGTCACACAGAAAAAGAAACATCATAAGATATCACTAATACACGGAATGTAAACTTGGCTACACAGGAACTGAATTCCAAAACAGAACAGGGTCTCAAATTTAGAAAACCAACTTATGCTTGCTTAAGGGGAAAGGTGAGTTGGGGTGCTGCATAAAACCAGAGATTGAAATGAGCACAGATAAAGTTCCTTAAGCCAAATATGGAATAGACAAGAGCTACTCCTTGCTCAACGAAATGGACTCAACACCCCATATTAAACGCCTAAGAATGTACCTGAGAAGTAAGTATCTTAAAACCTATGGATTGCTATGTCTCCGAAAGAGAATCAAGCATGTGTACAGGGGCATAAACGCAGCAGTGATAGGATTGGAGAGGTTCACTGAGCAAATGAATACCCTTTGAAGTCATATTTCATGGTACCCATTCCACGGGTGTCAACTACCCAGGTTTAAGGTATTCTTCCTTCAGCTAAAACATGCATGTGGAACCCAGAGTATGATCAACCGTGTGAATGGGAGACTTCTTCAAATATGTCTCAGTTTACCTCCCCTGGTACTCGGGTGCAACATTCCAGACGCTTTACTAACACTCTCCCCACTTGGAGAGTCAGCGCCTTTAACATCCTGTTTGGATCAGTTTGCAATTTCTGTGGAAGATGAACAGGAATAGTGAGAACCAATGAGAGACTAGCTAGAGGTGTCTGGACGGGCAAATTTAACTCTCATTTCCCACCAGGAAGAGGAAATAACCAAAGGCTCAGCGTGCCGTGCGGGAACCAGATTAGGGCCTGAAGCCATCCTGCGGTGTTGTGGCCAGCTCAAAAGAAAGCGAGTTGAAGAAAGAAGCTCAGGGGAACTGTAATTCACAAACCTGCAGAGTTATAAATGACAGCTATCGTCCAAAAATGTACTGAAGTAAGGCTGCCAAGAGGACTTGAAAGCGGGGCAGAATTGCAGGAAACCGATTTCAGGAGGTAGACTGGAATTGCATTGAAAGCATAGGAAAAGAGGCAGAACGTCCACAATGATGCACTTGGCCAAAAAGGGCGTATGCGTTTTTTCCTGAATATATTCAGGAAAAAACGCATACGCCCTTTTTGGCCAACCAAGCAAACTTGCAAAGGAAATCTGCACTACAATGAAGTCTCACTTCCCCCCGGTCAAAAGGGCCATCTGAAAAAAGTGTAAAATCCAGAAAGGCAGGACAGGCCATGGAGAACTGGGAGCCTTGTTATGCTGATGGGCGGGATGTAAATTGCCAACAGACACTCGGGAGAAGTGTATGGTGTTTCCTGATGCATCTAAGAAACAAAGCAAAAGAGCCTAGGGCACTTCCACTTATGGTCCTATAGTTTAGGGAAATTAAAATCAAAAAGACACAGCCACCCCAAAGTTTGGGACGCCTCTGTTTACAAGAACCTCGTTTACTGTACAAGTTCAATATCACAGAAAGTGAAAAATGGATAAAGAACTTGTGGTACTTACGTACAATGCATTATCACTCAGCAATGAAATCTATGTCGTCAGGCCCGTAGCAGCATAATGAGTGGATTCAGGTACGATGATTCTAACTGAAATAAGTCACACAGAAAAAGAAACATCATAAGATATCACTAATACACGGAATGTAAACTTGGCTACACAGGAACTGAATTCCAAAACAGAACAGGGTCTCAAATTTAGAAAACCAACTTATGCTTGCTTAAGGGGAAAGGTGAGTTGGGGTGCTGCATAAAACCAGAGATTGAAATGAGCACAGATAAAGTTCCTTAAGCCAAATATGGAATAGACAAGAGCTACTCCTTGCTCAACGAAATGGACTCAACACCCCAAATTAAACGCCTAAGAATGTACCTGACTAGTAAGTATCTTAAAACCTATGGATTGTTATGTCTCCGAAAGAGAATCAAGCGTGTGTACAGGGGCATAAACGCAGCAGTGATAGGATTGGAGATGTTCGATGAGCAAATGAAGACCCTTTGAAGTCATATTGCATGGTACCCATTCCACAGGTTTCAACTACCCACGTTTAAGGTATTCTTCCTTCAGCTAAAACATGCATGTGGAACCCAGAGTATGATCAACCGTGTGAACGGGAGACGTGTTCAAATATGTCTCAGTTTTCCTCCCCTGGTACTCGGGTGCAACATTCCAGACGCTTTACTAACACTCTCCCCACTTGGAGAGTCAGCGCCTTTAACCGCCTGTTTGGCCCAGTTTGCAATTTCTGCGGAAGATGAACAGGAATAGGGAGAACCAATGAGAGACTAGCTGGAGGTGTCTGGACGGGCAAATTTAACTCTCATTTCCCACCAGGAAGAGGAACTAACCAAAGGCTCAGCGTGCCATGCCGGAACCAGATTAGGGCCTGAAGCCATCCTGCGGTGTTACGGCCAGCTCAAAAGAAAGCGAGTTGAATAAAGGAGCTCAGGGGCACTGCAATTCACGAACCTGCACAGTTATAAATGACAGCTATCGTCCAAAAATATACTGAAGTAAGGCTGCCAAGAGGACTTGAAAGCGGGGCAGAATTGCAGGAAACCGATTTCAGGAGGTAGACTGGAATTGCATTGAAAGCATAGGAAAAGAGGCAGAACGTCCACAATGATGCACTTGGCCAAAAAGGGCGTATGCGTTTTTTCCTGAATATATTCAGGAAAAAACGCATACGCCCTTTTTGGCCAACCAAGCAAGCTTGCAAAGGAAATCTGCACTACAATGAAGTCTCACTTCCCCCAGGTCAAAAGGGCCATCTGAAAAAAGTGTAAAATCCAGAAAGGCAGGACAGGCCATGGAGAACTGGGAGCCTTGTTATGCTGATGGGCGGGATGTAAATTGCCAACAGACACTCGGGAGAAGTGTATGGTGTTTCCTGAAACATCTAAAAAACAAAGCAACAGAGCCTAGGGCACTTCCACTTATGGTCCTATAGTTTAGGGAAATTAAAATCAAAAAGACACAGCCACCCCAAAGTTTGGGACGCCTCTGTTTACAAGAACCTCGTTTACCATACATGTTCAATATCACAGAAAGTGAAAAATGTATAAAGAACTTGTGGTACTTATGTACAATGCAGTATCACTCAGCAATGAAATCTATGTCATCAGGCCCGTAGCAGCACAATGAGTGGATTCAGGTATGATGATTCTAACTGAAATAAGTCACACAGAAAAAGAAACATCATAAGATATCAGTAATACACGGAATGTAAACTTGGCTACACAGGAACTGAATTACAGAACAGAACAGGGTCTCAAATTTAGAAAACAATCTTATGCTTGCTTAAGCGGAAAGGTGAGTTGGGGTGCTGCATAAAACCAGAGATTGAAATGAGCACAGATAAATTTCCTTAAGCCAAATATGGAATAGACAAGAGCTACTCCTTGCTCAACGAAATGGACTCAACACCCCATATTAAACGCCTAAGAATGTACCTGAGTAGTAAGTATCTTAAAACCTATGGATTGCTATGTCTCCAAAAGAGAATCAAGCGTGTGTACAGGAGCATAAACGCAGCAGTGATAGGATTGGAGAGGTTCGGTGAGCAAATGAAGACCCTTTGAAGTCATATTGCATGGTACCCATTACACGGGTTTCAACCACCCAGTTTTAAGGTATTCTTCCTTCAGCTAAAACATGCATGTGGAACCTACAGTATGATCAACCGTGTGATCGGGAGACGTGTTCAAATATGTCTCAGTTTTCGTACCCTGGTACTCGGGTGCAACATTCCAGACGCTTTACTAACACTCTCCCGACTTGGAGAGTCAGTCCCTTTAACCTCCTGTTTGGCCCAGTTTGCAATTTCTGCGGAAGATGAACAGGAATAGTGAAAACCAATGAGAGACTAGCTGGAGGTGTCTGGACGGGCAAATTTAACTCTCATTTCCCACCAGGAAGAGGAATTAACCAAAGGCTCAGCGTGCCGTGCCGGAACCAGATTAGGGCCTGAAGCCATCCTGCGGTGTTGCGGCCAGGTCACAAGAAAGCGAGTTGAAGAAAGGAGCTCAGGGGCACTGTAATTCACAAACCTGCAGAGTTATAAATGACAGCTATCGTCCAAAAATATACTGAAGTAAGGCTGCCAAGAGAACTTGAAAGCGGGGCAGAATTGCAGGAAACCGATTTCAGGAGGTAGACTGGAATTGCATTGAAAGCATAGGAAAAGAGGCAGAACGTCCACAATGATGCACTTGGCCAAAAAGGGCGTATGCGTTTTTTCCTGAATATATTCAGGAAAAAACGCATACGCCCTTTTTGGCCAACCAAGCAAGCTTGCAAAGAAATCTGCACTACAATGAAGTCTCACTTCCCCCCGGTCAAAAGGGCCATCTGAAAAAAGTGTAAAATCCAGAAAGGCAGGACAGGCCATGGAGAACTGGGAGCCTTGTTATGCTGATGGGCGGGATGTAAATTGCCAACAGACACTCGGGAGAAGTGTATGGTGTTTCCTGAAACATCTAAAAAACAAAGCAACAGAGCCTAGGGCACTTCCACTTATGGTCCTATAGCTTAGGGAAATTAAAATCAAAAAGACACAGCCACCCCAAAGTTTGGGACGCCTCTGTTTACAAGAACCTCGTTTACAGTACAAGTTCAACATCGCAGAAAGTGAAAAATGGATAAAGAAGTTGTGGTATTTACTTACAAAGCAATATCACTCAGCAATGAAATCTATGTCATCAGGCCCTTAGCAGCACAATGAGTGGATTCAGGTATGATGATACTAACTGAAATAAGTCACAAAGAAAAAGAAACATCATAAGTTATCAGTAATACACGGAATGTAAACTTGGCTACACAGGAACTGAATTCCAAAACAGAACAGGGTCTCAAATTTAGAAAACCAACTTATGCTTGCTTAAGGGGAAAGGTGAGTTGGGGTGCTGCATAAAACCAGAGATTGAAATGAGCACAGATAAAGTTCCTTAAGCCAAATATGGAATAGACAAGAGCTACTCCTTGCTCAACGAAATGGACTCAACACCGCATATTAAACGCCTAAGAATGTACCTGAGTAGTAAGTATCTTAAAACCTATGGATTGCTATGTCTCCAAAAGAGAATCAAGCATGTGTATGGGGCATAAACGCAGCAGTGATAGGATTGGAGAGGTTCGGTGAGCAAATGAAGACCCTTTGAAGTCATATTGCATGGTACCCATTACACGGGTCTCAACTCTCCAGGTTTAAGGTATTCTTCCTTCAGCTAAAACATGCATGTGGAACCCAGAGTATGATCAACCGTGTGAACGGGAGACGTGTTCAAATATGTCTCAGTTTTCCTCCCCTGGTACTCGGGTGCAACATTCCAGACGCTTTACTAACACTCTCCCCACTTGGAGAGTCAGCGCCTTTAACCTCCTGTTTGGCCCAGTTTGCAATTTCTGCAGATGAACAGGAATAGGGAGAACCAATGAGAGACTACCTGGAGGTGTCTGGACGGGCAAATTTAACTCTCATTTCCCACCAGGAAGAGGAAATAACCAAAGGCTCAGTGTGCCGTGCCGGAACCAGATTAGGGCCTGAAGCCATCCTGCGGTGTTGCGGCCAGTTCACAAGAAAGCGAGTTGAAGAAAGGAGCTCAGGGGCACTGTAATTCACAAATCTGCAGAGTTATAAATGACAGCTATCGTCCAAAAATATACTGAAGTAAGGCTGCCAAGAGGACTTGAAAGCGGGGCAGAATTGCAGGAAACCAATTTCAGGAGGTAGACTGGAATTGCATTGAAAGCATAGGAAAAGAGGCAGAACGTCCACAATGATGCACTTGGCCAAAAAGGGCGTATGCGTTTTTTCCTGAATATATTCAGGAAAAAACGCATACGCCCTTTTTGGCCAACCAAGCAAGCTTGCAAAGGAAATCTGCACTACAATGAAGTCTCACTTCCCCCCGGTCAAAAGGGCCATCTGAAAAAAGTGTAAAATCCAGAAAGGCAGGACAGGCCATGGAGAACTGGGAGCCTTGTTATGCTGATGGGCGGGATGTAAATTGCCAACAGACACTCGGGAGAAGTGTATGGTGTTTCCTGAAACATCTAAAAAACAAAGCAACAGAGCCTAGGGCACTTCCACTTATGGTCCTATAGCTTAGGGAAATTAAAATCAAAAAGACACAGCCACCCCAAAGTTTGGGACGCCTCTGTTTACAAGAACCTCGTTTACCGTACAAGTTCAATATCACAGAAAGTGAAAAATGGATAAAGAACTTGTGGTACTTACGTACAATGCAGTATCACTCAGCCATGAAATCTATGTCATCAGGCCCGTAGCAGCATAATGAGTGGATTCAGGTATGATGATTCTAACTGAAATAAGTCACACAGAAAAAGAAACATCATAAGATATCAGTAATACACGGAATGTAAACTTGGCTACACAGGAACTGAATTCCAAAACAGAAAAGGGTCTCAAATTTAGAAAACCAACTTATGCTTGCTTAAGGGGAAAGGTGAGTTGGGGTGCTGCATAAAACCAGAGATTGAAATGAGCACAGATAAAGTTCCTTAAGCCAAATATGGAATAGACAAGAGCTACTCCTTGCTCAACGAAATGGACTCAACACCCCATATTAAACGCCTAAGAATGTACCTGACTAGTAAGTATCTTAAAACCTATGGATTGCTATGTCTCCAAAAGAGAATCAAGCGTGTGTACAGGGGCATAAACGCAGCAGTGATAGGATTGGAGAGGTTCGGTGAGCAAATGAAGACCCATTGAAGTCATATTGCATGCTACCCATTCCACGGGTCTCAACTCTCCAGGTTTAAGATATTCTTCCTTCAGCTAAATCATGCACGTGGAACCCAGAGTATGATCAACCGTGTGAATGGGAGACGTGTTCAAATATGTCTCAGTTTTCGTACCCTGGTACTCGGGTGCAACATTCCAGACGCTTTACTAACACTCTCCCGACATGGAGAGTCAGTCCCTTTAACCTCCTGTATGGCTCAGTTTGCAATATCTGCAGAAGATGAACAGGAATAGGGAGAACCAATGAGAGACTAGCTGGAGGTGTCTGGACGGGCAAATTTAACTCTCATTTCCCAGCAGGAAGAGGAATTAACCAAAGGCTCAGCGTGCCGTGCCGGAACCAGATTAGGGCCTGAAGCCATCCTGCGGTGTTGCGGCCATCTCACAAGAAAGCGAGGTGAAGAAAGGAGCTCAGGGGCACTGTAATTCACAAATCTGCAGAGTTATAAATGACAGCTATCATCCAAAAATATACTGAAGTAAGGCTGCCAAGAGGACTTGAAAGCGGGGCAGAATTGCAGGAAACCGATTTCAGGAGGTAGACTGGAATTGCATTGAAAGCATAGGAAAAGAGGCAGAACGTCCACAATGATGCACTTGGCCAAAAAGGGTGTATGCCTTTTTTCCTGAATATATTCAGGAAAAAACGCATACGCCCATTTTGGCCAACCAAGCAAGCTTGCAAAGGAAATCTGCACTACAATGAAGTCTCACTTCCCCCCGGTCAAAAGGGCCATCTGAAAAAAGTGTAAAATCCAGAAAGGCAGGACAGGCCATGGAGAACTGGGAGCCTTGTTATGCTGATGGGCGGGATGTAAATTGCCAACAGACACTCGGGAGAAGTGTATGGTGTTTCCTGAAACATCTAAAAAACAAAGCAACAGAGCCTAGGGCACTTCCACTTATGGTCCTATAGGTTAGGGAAATTAAAATCAAAAAGACACAGCCACCCCAAAGTTTGGGACGCCTCTGTTTACAAGAACCTCGTTTACAGTACAAGTTCAACATCGCAGAAATTGAAAAATGGATAAAGAACTTGTGGTATTTACTTACAAAGCAATATCACTCAGCACTGAAATCTATGTCATCAGGCCCTTAGCAGCACAATGAGTGGATTCAGATATGATGATTCTAAGTGAAATAAGTCACACAGAAAAAGAAACATCATAAGATATCAGTAATACACGGAATGTAAACTTGGCTACACAGGAACTGAATTACAGAACAGAACAGTGTCTCAAATTTAGAAAACCAACTTATTCTTGCTTAAGGGGAAAGGTGAGTTGGGGTGCTGCATAAAACCAGAGATTGAAATGAGCACAGATAAAGTTCCTTAAGCCAAATATGGAATAGACAAGAGCTACTCCTTGCTCAACGAAATGGACTCAACACCCCATATTAAACGCCTAAGAATGTACCTGAGAAGTAAGTATCTTAAAACCTATGGATTGCTATGTCTCCGAAAGAGAATCAAGCATGTGTACAGGGGCATAAACGCAGCAGTGATAGGATTGGAGAGGTTCACTGAGCAAATGAATACCCTTTGAAGTCATATTTCATGGTACCCATTCCACGGGTGTCAACTACCCAGGTTTAAGGTATTCTTCCTTCAGCTAAAACATGCATGTGGAACCCAGAGTATGATCAACCGTGTGAATGGGAGACTTCTTCAAATATGTCTCAGTTTACCTCCCCTGGTACTCGGGTGCAACATTCCAGACGCTTTACTAACACTCTCCCCACTTGGAGAGTCAGCGCCTTTAACATCCTGTTTGGCTCAGTTTGCAATTTCTGTGGAAGATGAACAGGAATAGTGAGAACCAATGAGAGACTAGCTAGAGGTGTCTGGACGGGCAAATTTAACTCTCATTTCCCACCAGGAAGAGGAAATAACCAAAGGCTCAGCGTGCCGTGCCGGAACCAGATTAGGGCCTGAAGCCATCCTGCGGTGTTGTGGCCAGCTCAAAAGAAAGCGAGTTGAAGAAAGGAGCTCAGGGGAACTGTAATTCACAAACCTGCAGAGTTATAAATGACAGCTATCGTCCAAAAATATACTGAAGTAAGGCTGCCAAGAGGACTTGAAAGCGGGTCAGAATTGCAGGAAACCGATTTCAGGAGGTAGACTGGAATTGCATTGAAAGCATAGGAAAAGAGGCAGAACGTCCACAATGATGCACTTGGCCAAAAAGGGCGTATGCGTTTTTTCCTGAATATATTCAGGAAAAAACGCATACACCCTTTTTGGCCAACCAAGCAAACTTGCAAAGGAAATCTGCACTACAATGAAGTCTCACTTCCCCCCGGTCAAAAGGGCCATCTGAAAATAGTGTAAAATCCAGAAAGGCAGGACAGGCCATGGAGAACTGGGAGCCTTGTTATGCTGATGGGCGGGATGTAAATTGCCAACAGACACTCGGGAGAAGTGTATGGTGTTTCCTGAAGGAACTAAGAAACAAAGCAACAGAGCCTAGGGCACTTCCACTTATGGTCCTATAGGTTAGGGAAATTAAAATCAAAAAGACACAGCCACCCCAAAGTTTGGGACGCCTCTGTTTACAAGAACCTCGTTTACAGTACAAGTTCAACATCGCAGAAATTGAAAAATGGATAAAGAACTTGTGGTATTTACTTACAAAGCAATATCACTCAGCACTGAAATCTATGTCATCAGGCCCTTAGCAGCACAATGAGTGGATTCAGATATGATGATTCTAAGTGAAATAAGTCACACAGAAAAAGAAACATCATAAGATATCAGTAATACACGGAATGTAAACTTGGCTACACAGGAACTGAATTACAGAACAGAACAGTGTCTCAAATTTAGAAAACCAACTTATTCTTGCTTAAGGGGAAAGGTGAGTTGGGGTGCTGCATAAAACCAGAGATTGAAATGAGCACAGATAAAGTTCCTTAAGCCAAATATGGAATAGACAAGAGCTACTCCTTGCTCAACGAAATGGACTCAACACCCCATATTAAACGCCTAAGAATGTACCTGAGAAGTAAGTATCTTAAAACCTATGGATTGCTATGTCTCCGAAAGAGAATCAAGCATGTGTACAGGGGCATAAACGCAGCAGTGATAGGATTGGAGAGGTTCACTGAGCAAATGAATACCCTTTGAAGTCATATTTCATGGTACCCATTCCACGGGTGTCAACTACCCAGGTTTAAGGTATTCTTCCTTCAGCTAAAACATGCATGTGGAACCCAGAGTATGATCAACCGTGTGAATGGGAGACTTCTTCAAATATGTCTCAGTTTACCTCCCCTGGTACTCGGGTGCAACATTCCAGACGCTTTACTAACACTCTCCCCACTTGGAGAGTCAGCGCCTTTAACATCCTGTTTGGCTCAGTTTGCAATTTCTGTGGAAGATGAACAGGAATAGTGAGAACCAATGAGAGACTAGCTAGAGGTGTCTGGACGGGCAAATTTAACTCTCATTTCCCACCAGGAAGAGGAAATAACCAAAGGCTCAGCGTGCCGTGCCGGAACCAGATTAGGGCCTGAAGCCATCCTGCGGTGTTGTGGCCAGCTCAAAAGAAAGCGAGTTGAAGAAAGGAGCTCAGGGGAACTGTAATTCACAAACCTGCAGAGTTATAAATGACAGCTATCGTCCAAAAATATACTGAAGTAAGGCTGCCAAGAGGACTTGAAAGCGGGTCAGAATTGCAGGAAACCGATTTCAGGAGGTAGACTGGAATTGCATTGAAAGCATAGGAAAAGAGGCAGAACGTCCACAATGATGCACTTGGCCAAAAAGGGCGTATGCGTTTTTTCCTGAATATATTCAGGAAAAAACGCATACACCCTTTTTGGCCAACCAAGCAAACTTGCAAAGGAAATCTGCACTACAATGAAGTCTCACTTCCCCCCGGTCAAAAGGGCCATCTGAAAATAGTGTAAAATCCAGAAAGGCAGGACAGGCCATGGAGAACTGGGAGCCTTGTTATGCTGATGGGCGGGATGTAAATTGCCAACAGACACTCGGGAGAAGTGTATGGTGTTTCCTGAAGGAACTAAGAAACAAAGCAACAGAGCCTAGGGCACTTCCACTTATGGTCCTATAGTTTAGGGAAATTAAAATCAAAAAGACACAGCCACCCCAAAGTTTGGGACGCCTCTGTTTACAAGAACCTCGTTTACCGTACAAGTTCAATATCACAGAAAGTGAAAAATGGATAAAGAACTTGTGGTACTTACGTACAATGCATTATCACTCAGCAATGAAATCTATGTCGTCAGGCCCGTAGCAGCATAATGAGTGGATTCAGGTACGATGATTCTAACTGAAATAAGTCACACAGAAAAAGAAACATCATAAGATATCACTAATACACGGAATGTAAACTTGGCTACACAGGAACTGAATTCCAAAACAGAACAGGGTCTCAAATTTAGAAAACCAACTTATGCTTGCTTAAGGGGAAAGGTGAGTTGGGGTGCTGCATAAAACCAGAGATTGAAATGAGCACAGATAAAGTTCCTTAAGCCAAATATGGAATAGACAAGAGCTACTCCTTGCTCAACGAAATGGACTCAACACCCCAAATTAAACGCCTAAGAATGTACCTGACTAGTAAGTATCTTAAAACCTATGGATTGCTATGTCTCTGAAAGAGAATCAAGCGTGTGTACAGGGGCATAAACGCAGCAGTGATAGGATTGGAGATGTTCGATGAGCAAATGAAGACCCTTTGAAGTCATATTGCATGGTACCCATTCCACAGGTTTCAACTACCCATGTTTAAGGTATTCTTCCTTCAGCTAAAACATGCATGTGGAACCCAGAGTATGATCAACCGTGTGAACGGGAGACGTGTTCAAATATGTCTCAGTTTTCCTCCCCTGGTACTCGGGTGCAACATTCCAGACGCTTTACTAACACTCTCCCCACTTGGAGAGTCAGCGCCTTTAACCGCCTGTTTGGCCCAGTTTGCAATTTCTGCGGAAGATGAACAGGAATAGGGAGAACCAATGAGAGACTAGCTGGAGGTGTCTGGACAGGCAAATTTAACTCTCATTTCTCACCAGGAAGAGGAACTAACCAAAGGCTCAGCGTGCCATGCCGGAACCAGATTAGGGCCTGAAGCCATCCTGCGGTGTTACGGCCAGCTCAAAAGAAAGCGAGTTGAATAAAGGAGCTCAGGGGCACTGCAATTCACGAACCTGCCGAGTTATAAATGACAGCTATCGTCCAAAAATATACTGAAGTAAGGCTGCCAAGAGGACTTGAAAGCGGGGCAGAATTGCAGGAAACCGATTTCATGAGGTAGACTGGAATTGCATTGAAAGCATAGGAAAAGAGGCAGAACGTCCACAATGATGCACTTGGCCAAAAAGGGCGTATGCGTTTTTTCCTGAATATATTCAGGAAAAAACGCATACGCCCTTTTTGGCCAACCAAGCAAGCTTGCAAAGGAAATCTGCACTACAATGAAGTCTCACTTCCCCCAGGTCAAAAGGGCCATCTGAAAAAAGTGTAAAATCCAGAAAGGCAGGACAGGCCATGGAGAACTGGGAGCCTTGTTATGCTGATGGGCGGGATGTAAATTGCCAACAGACACTCGGGAGAAGTGTATGGTGTTTCCTGAAACATCTAAAAAACAAAGCAACAGAGCCTAGGGCACTTCCACTTATGGTCCTATAGATTAGGGAAATTAAAATCAAAAAGACACAGCCACCCCAAAGTTTGGGACGCCTCTGTTTACAAGAACCTCGTTTACCATACATGTTCAATATCACAGAAAGTGAAAAATGTATAAAGAACTTGTGGTACTTATGTACAATGCAGTATCACTCAGCAATGAAATCTATGTCATCAGGCCCGTAGCAGCACAATGAGTGGATTCAGGTATGATGATTCTAACTGAAATAAGTCACACAGAAAAAGAAACATCATAAGATATCACTAATACACGGAATGTAAACTTGGCTACACAGGAACTGAATTACAGAACAGAACAGGGTCTCAAATTTAGAAAACCAACTTATGCTTGCTTAAGGGGAAAGGTGAGTTGGGGTGCTGCATAAAACCAGAGATTGAAATGAGCACAGATAAAGTTCCTTAAGCCAAATATGGAATAGACAAGAGCTACTCCTTGCTCAACGAAATGGACTCAACACCCCAAATTAAACGCCTAAGAATGTACCTGACTAGTAAGTATCTTAAAACCTATGGATTGCTATGTCTCCGAAAGAGAATCAAGCATGTGTACAGGGGCATAAACGCAGCAGTGATAGGATTGGAGAGGTTCGGTGAGCAAATGAAGACCCTTTGAAGTCATATTGCATGGTACCCATTCCACGGGTTTCAACTACCCAGGTTTAAGGTATTCTTCCTTCAGCTAAAACATGCATGTGGAACCTAGAGTATGATCAACCATGTGATCGGGAGACGTGTTCAAATATGTCTCAGTTTTCATACCCTGGTACTCGGGTGCAACATTCCAGATGCTTTACTAACACTCTCCCAACTTGGAGAGTCAGTCCCTTTAACTTCCTTTTTGGCCCAGTTTGCAATTTCTGCGGAAGATGAACAGGAATAGGGAGAACCAATGAGAGACTAGCTGGAGGTGTCTGGACGGGCAAATTTAACTCTCATTTCCCACCAGGAAGAGGAATTAACCAAAGGCTCAGCGTGCCGTGCCGGAACCAGATTAGGGCCTGAAGCCATCCTGCGGTGTTGCGGCCAGGTCACAAGAAAGCGAGTTGAAGAAAGGAGCTCAGGGGCATTGTAATTCACAAACCTGCAGAGTTATAAATGACAACTATCGTCCAAAAATATACTGAAGTAAGGCTGCCAAGAGGACTTGAAAGTGGGGCAGAATTGCAGGAAACCGATTTCAGGAGGTAGACTGGAATTGCATTGAAAACATAGGAAAAGAGGCAGAACGTCCACAATGATGCACTTGGCCATAAAGGGCGTATGCGTTTTTTCCTGAATATATTCAGGAAAAAACGCATACGCCCTTTTTGGCCAATCAAGCAAACTTGCAAAGGAAATCTGCACTACAATGAAGTCTCACTTTCCCCCGGTCAAAAGGGCCATCTGAAAAAAGTGTAAAATCCAGAAAGGCAGGACAGGCCATGGAGAACTGGGAGCCTTGTTATGCTGATGGGCGGGATGTAAATTGCCAACAGACACCCGGTACAAGTGTATGGTGTTTCCTGAAACATCTAAAAAACAAAGCAACAGAGCCTAGGGCACTTCCACTTATGGTCCTATAGCTTAGGGAAATTAAAATCAAAAAGACACAGCCACCCCAAAGTTTGGGACGCCTCTGTTTACAAGAACCTCGTTTACAGTACAAGTTCAACATCGCAGAAATTGAAAAATGGATAAATAAGTTGTGGTATTTACTTACAAAACAATATCACTCAGCACTGAAATCTATGTCATCAGGCCCGTAGCAGCACAATGAGTGGATTCAGATATGATGATTCTAAGTGAAATAAGTCACACAGAAAAAGAAACATCATAAGATATCAGTAATACACGGAATGTAAACTTGGCTACACAGGAACTGAATTACAGAACAGAACAGTGTCTCAAATTTAGAAAACCAACTTATTCTTGCTTAAGGGGAAAGGTGAGTTGGGGTGCTGCATAAAACCAGAGATTGAAATGAGCACAGATAAAGTTCCTTAAGCCAAATATGGAATAGACAAGAGCTACTCCTTGCTCAACGAAATGGACTCAACACCCCATATTAAACGCCTAAGAATGTACCTGACTAGTAAGTATCTTAAAACCTATGGATTGCTGTGTCTCCAAAAGAGAATCAAGCCTGTGTACAAGGGCATAAACGCAGCAGTGATAGGATTGGAGAGGTTTGGTGAGCAAATGAATACCCTTTGAAGTCATATTGCATGGTACCCATTACACGGGTCTCAACTCTCCAGGTTTAAGGTATTCTTCCTTCAGCTAAAACATGCATGTGTAACCCAGAGTATGATCAACCGTGTGAATGGGAGACTTCTTCAAATATGTCTCAGTTTTCCTCCCCTGGTACTCGGGTGCAACATTCCAGACGCTTTACTAACACTCTCCCCACTTGGAGAGTCAGCGCCTTTAACATCCTGTTTGGCCCAGTTTGCAATTTCTGTGGAAGATGAACAGGAATAGTGAGAACCAATGAGAGACTAGCTGGAGGTGTCTGGACGGGCAAATTTAACTCTCATTTCCCACCAGGAAGAGGAAATAACCAAAGGCTCAGCATGCCGTGCCGGAACCAGATTAGGGCCTGAAGCCATCCTGCGGTGTTGTGACCAGCTCAAAAGAAAGCGAGTTGAAGAAAGGAGCTCAGGGGCACTGTAATGCACAAACCTGCAGAGTTATAAATGACAGCTATCGTCCAAAAATATACTGAAGTAAGGCTGCCAAGAGGACTTGAAAGCGGGGCAGAATTGCAGGAAACCGATTTCAGGAGGTAGACTGGAATTGCATTGAAAGCATCGGCAAAGAGGCAGAACGTCCACAATGATGCACTTGGCCAAAAAGGGCGTATGCGTTTTTTCCTGAATATATTCAGGAAAAAACGCATACGCACTTTTTGGCCAACCAAGCAAACTTGCAAAGGAAATCTGCACTACAATGAAGTCTCACTTCCCCCCGGTCAAAAGGGCCATCTGAAAAAAGTGTAAAATCCAGAAAGGCAGGACAGGCCATGGAGAACTGGGAGCCTTGTTATGCTCATGGGTGGGATGTAAATTGCCAACAGACACTCGGGAGAAGTGTATGGTGTTTCCTGAAGGAACTAAGAAACAAAGCAACAAAGCCTAGGGCACTTCCACTTATGGTCCTATAGCTTAGGGAAATTAAAATCAAAAAGACACAGCCACCCCAAAGTTTGGGACGCCGCTGTTTACAAGAACCTCGTTTACCGTACAAGTTCAATATCACAGAAAGTGAAAAATGGATAAAGAACTTGTGGTACTTACGTACAATGCAGTATCACTCAGCAATGAAATCTATGTCGTCAGGCCCGTAGCAGCATAATGAGTGGATTCAGGTACGATGATTCTAACTGAAATAAGTCACACAGAAAAAGAAACATCATAAGATATCACTAATACACGGAATGTAAACTTGGCTACACAGGAACTGAATTACAGAACAGAACAGTGTCTCAAATTTAGAAAACCAACTTATGCTTGCTTAAGGGGAAAGGTGAGTTGGGGTGCTGCATAAAACCAGAGATTGAAATGAGCACAGATAAAGTTCCTTAAGCCAAATATGGAATAGACAAGAGCTACTCCTTGCTCAACGAAATGGACTCAACACCCCAAATTAAACGCCTAAGAATGTACCTGACTAGTAAGTATCTTAAAACCTATGGATTGCTATGTCTCCATGAGAGAATCAAGCGTGTGTACAGGGGCATAAATGCAGCAGTGATATGATTGGAGAGGTTCGGTGAGCAAATGAAGACCCTTTGAAGTCATATTGCATGGTACCCATTCCACGGGTCTCAACTCTGCAGGTTTAAGGTATTCTTCCTTCAGCTAATACATGCCTGTGGAACCCAGAGTATGATCAACCGTGTGAACGGGAGACGTGTTCAAATATGTCTCAGTTTTCCTCCCCTGGTACTCGGGTGCAACATTCCAGACACTTTACTAACACTGTCCCCACTTGGAGAGTCAGCGCCTTTAACCTCCTGTTTGACCCAGTTTGCAATTTCTGCAGTAGATGAACAGGAATAGGGAGAACCAATGAGAGACTAGCTGGAGGTGTCTGGACGGGCAAATTTAACTCTCATTTCCCACCAGGAAGAGGAAATAACCAAAGGCTCAGCATGCCGTGCCGGAACCAGATTAGGGCCTGAAGCCATCCTGCGGTGTTGTGACCAGCTCAAAAGAAAGCGAGTTGAAGAAAGGAGCTCAGGGGCACTGTAATGCACAAACCTGCAGAGTTATAAATGACAGCTATCATCCAAAAATATACTGAAGTAAGGCTGCCAAGAGGACTTGAAAGCGGGGCAGAATTGCAGGAAACCGATTTCAGGAGGTAGACTGGAATTGCATTGAAAGCATCGGCAAAGAGGCAGAACGTCCACAATGATGCACTTGGCCAAAAAGGGCGTATGCGTTTTTCCCTGAATATATTCAGGAAAAAACGCATACGCCCTTTTTGGCCAACCAAGCAAACTTGCAAAGGAAATCTGCACTACAATGAAGTCTCACTTCCCCCCGGTCAAAAGGGCCATCTGAAAAAAGTGTAAAATCCAGAAAGGCAGGACAGGCCATGGAGAACTGGGAGCCTTGTTATGCTCATGGGTGGGATGTAAATTGCCAACAGACACTCGGGAGAAGTGTATGGTGTTTCCTGAAGGAACTAAGAAACAAAGCAACAAAGCCTAGGGCACTTCCACTTATGGTCCTATAGCTTAGGGAAATTAAAATCAAAAAGACACAGCCACCCCAAAGTTTGGGACGCCTCTGTTTACAAGAACCTCGTTTACCGTACAAGTTCAATATCACAGAAAGTGAAAAATGGATAAAGAACTTGTGGTACTTACGTACAATGCAGTATCACTCAGCAATGAAATCTATGTCGTCAGGCCCGTAGCAGCATAATGAGTGGATTCAGGTACGATGATTCTAACTGAAATAAGTCACACAGAAAAAGAAACATCATAAGATATCACTAATACACGGAATGTAAACTTGGCTACACAGGAACTGAATTACAGAACAGAACAGTGTCTCAAATTTAGAAAACCAACTTATGCTTGCTTAAGGGGAAAGGTGAGTTGGGGTGCTGCATAAAACCAGAGAGTGAAATGAGCACAGATAAAGTTCCTTAAGCCAAATATGGAATAGACAAGAGCTACTCCTTGCTCAACGAAATGGACTCAACACCCCAAATTAAACGCCTAAGAATGTACCTGACTAGTAAGTATCTTAAAACCTATGGATTGCTATGTCTCCATGAGAGAATCAAGCGTGTGTACAGGGGCATAAATGCAGCAGTGATATGATTGGAGAGGTTCGGTGAGCAAATGAAGACCCTTTGAAGTCATATTGCATGGTACCCATTCCACGGGTCTCAACACTCCAGGTTTAAGGTATTCTTCCTTCAGCTAATACATGCCTGTGGAACCCAGAGTATGATCAACCGTGTGAACGGGAGACGTGTTCAAATATGTCTCAGTTTTCCTCCCCTGGTACTCGGGTGCAACATTCCAGACACTTTACTAACACTGTCCCCACTTGGAGAGTCAGCGCCTTTAACCTCCTGTTTGGCCCAGTTTGCAATTTCTGCAGAAGATGAACAGGAATAGGGAGAACCAATGAGAGACTAGCTGGAGGTGTCTGGACGGGCAAATTTAACTCTCATTTCCCACCAGGAAGAGGAAATAACCAAAGGCTCAGCATGCCGTGCCGGAACCAGATTAGGGCCTGAAGCCATCCTGCGGTGTTACGGCCAGCTCAAAAGAAAGCGAGTTGAATAAAGGAGCTCAGGGGCACTGCAATTCACGAACCTGCCGAGTTATAAATGACAGCTATCGTCCAAAAATATACTGAAGTAAGGCTGCCAAGAGGACTTGAAAGCGGGGCAGAATTGCAGGAAACTGATTTCATGAGGTAGACTGGAATTGCATTGAAAGCATAGGAAAAGAGGCAGAACGTCCACAATGATGCACTTGGCCAAAAAGGGCGTATGCGTTTTTTCCTGAATATATTCAGGAAAAAACGCATACGCCCTTTTTGGCCAACCAAGCAAGCTTGCAAAGGAAATCTGCACTACAATGAAGTCTCACTTCCCCCAGGTCAAAAGGGCCATCTGAAAAAAGTGTAAAATCCAGAAAGGCAGGACAGGCCATGGAGAACTGGGAGCCTTGTTATGCTGATGGGCGGGATGTAAATTGCCAACAGACACTCGGGAGAAGTGTATGGTGTTTCCTGAAACATCTAAAAAACAAAGCAACAGAGCCTAGGGCACTTCCACTTATGGTCCAATAGATTAGGGAAATTTAAATCAAAAAGACACAGCCACCCCAAAGTTTGGGACGCCTCTGTTTACAAGAACCTCGTTTACCATACATGTTCAATATCACAGAAAGTGAAAAATGTATAAAGAACTTGTGGTACTTATGTACAATGCAGTATCACTCAGCAATGAAATCTATGTCATCAGGCCCGTAGCAGCACAATGAGTGGATTCAGGTATGATGATTCTAACTGAAATAAGTCACACAGAAAAAGAAACATCATAAGATATCACTAATACACGGAATGTAAACTTGGCTACACAGGAACTGAATTACAGAACAGAACAGGGTCTCAAATTTAGAAAACCAACTTATGCTTGCTTAAGGGGAAAGGTGAGTTGGGGTGCTGCATAAAACCAGAAATTGAAATGAGCACAGATAAAGTTCCTTAAGCCAAATATGGAATAGACAAGAGCTACTCCTTGCTCAACGAAATGGACTCAACACCCCAAATTAAACGCCTAAGAATGTACCTGACTAGTAAGTATCTTAAAACCTATGGATTGCTATGTCTCCGAAAGAGAATCAAGCATGTGTACAGGGGCATAAACGCAGTAGTGATAGGATCGGAGAGGTTCACTGAGCAAATGAAGACCCTTTGAAGTCATATTGCATGGTACCCATTCCACGGGTTTCAACTACCCAGGTTTAAGGTATTCTTCCTTCAGCTAAAACATGCATGTGGAACCTAGAGTATGATCAACCATGTGATCGGGAGACGTGTTCAAATATGTCTCAGTTTTCGTACCCTGGTACTCGGGTGCAACATTCCAGATGCTTTACTAACACTCTCCCAACTTGGAGAGTCAGTCCCTTTAACCTCCTATTTGGCCCAGTTTGCAATTTCTGCGGAAGATGAACAGGAATAGGGAGAACCAATGAGAGACTAGCTGGAGGTGTCTGGACGGGCAAATTTAACTCTCATTTCCCACCAGGAAGAGGAATTAACCAAAGGCTCAGCGTGCCGTGCCGGAACCAGATTAGGGCCTGAAGCCATCCTGCGGTGTTGCGGCCAGGTCACAAGAAAGCGAGTTGAAGAAAGGAGCTCAGGGGCATTGTAATTCACAAACCTGCAGAGTTATAAATGACAACTATCGTCCAAAAATATACTGAAGTAAGGCTGCCAAGAGGACTTGAAAGTGGGGCAGAATTGCAGGAAACCGATTTCAGGAGGTAGACTGGAATTGCATTGAAAACATAGGAAAAGAGGCAGAACGTCCACAATGATGCACTTGGCCATAAAGGGCTTATGCGTTTTTTCCTGAATATATTCAGGAAAAAACGCATACGCCCTTTTTGGCCAATCAAGCAAACTTGCAAAGGAAATCTGCACTACAATGAAGTCTCACTTTCCCCCGGTCAAAAGGGACATCTGAAAAAAGTGTAAAATCCAGAAAGGCAGGACAGGCCATGGAGAACTGGGAGCCTTGTTATGCTGATGGGCGGGATGTAAATTGCCAACAGACACCCGGTAGAAGTGTATGGTGTTTCCTGAAACATCTAAAAAACAAAGCAACAGAGCCTAGGGCACTTCCACTTATGGTCCTATAGCTTAGGGAAATTAAAATCAAAAAGATACAGCCACCCCAAAGTTTGGGACGCCTCTGTTTACAAGAACCTCGTTTACAGTACAAGTTCAACATTGCAGAAATTGAAAAATGGATAAATAAGTTGTGGTATTTACTTACAAAACAATATCACTCAGCACTGAAATCTATGTCATCAGGCCCTTAGCAGCACAATGAGTGGATTCAGATATGATGATTCTAACTGAAATAAGTCACACAGAAAAAGAAACATCATAAGATATCAGTAATACACGGAATGTAAACTTGGCTACACAGGAACTGAATTCCAAAACAGAACAGGGTCTCAAATTTAGAAAACCAACTTATGCTTGCTTAAGGGGAAAGGTGAGTTGGGGTGCTGCATAAAACCAGAGATTGAAATGAGCACAGATAAAGTTCCTTAAGCCAAATATGGAATAGACAAGAGCTACTCCTTGCTCAACGAAATGGACTCAACACCCCATATTAAACGCCTAAGAATGTACCTGACTAGTAAGTATCTTAAAACCTATGGATTGCTGTGTCTCCAAAAGAGAATCAAGCCTGTGTACAAGGGCATAAACGCAGCAGTGATAGGATTGGAGAGGTTTGGTGAGCAAATGAAGACCCTTTGAAGTCATATTGCATGGTACCCATTACACGGGTCTCAACTCTCCAGGTTTAAGGTATTCTTCCTTCAGCTAAAACATGCATGTGTAACCCAGAGTATGATCAACCGTGTGAATGGGAGACTTCTTCAAATATGTCTCAGTTTTCCTCCCCTGGTACTCGGGTGCAACATTCCAGACGCTTTACTAACACTCTCCCCACTTGGAGAGTCAGCGCCTTTAACATCCTGTTTGGCCCAGTTTGCAATTTCTGTGGAAGATGAACAGGAATAGTGAGAACCAATGAGAGACTAGCTGGAGGTGTCTGGACGGGCAAATTTAACTCTCATTTCCCACCAGGAAGAGGAAATAACCAAAGGCTCAGCATGCCGTGCCGGAACCAGATTAGGGCCTGAAGCCATCCTGCGGTGTTGTGACCAGCTCAAAAGAAAGCGAGTTGAAGAAAGGAGCTCAGGGGCACTGTAATGCACAAACCTGCAGAGTTATAAATGACAGCTATCGTCCAAAAATATACTGAAGTAAGGCTGCCAAGAGGACTTGAAAGCGGGGCAGAATTGCAGGAAACCGATTTCAGGAGGTAGACTGGAATTGCATTGAAAGCATCGGCAAAGAGGCAGAACGTCCACAATGATGCACTTGGCCAAAAAGGGCGTATGCGTTTTTTCCTGAATATATTCAGGAAAAAACGCATACGCACTTTTTGGCCAACCAAGCAAACTTGCAAAGGAAATCTGCACTACAATGAAGTCTCACTTCCCCCCGGTCAAAAGGGCCATCTGAAAAAAGTGTAAAATCCAGAAAGGCAGGACAGGCCATGGAGAACTGGGAGCCTTGTTATGCTCATGGGTGGGATGTAAATTGCCAACAGACACTCGGGAGAAGTGTATGGTGTTTCCTGAAGGAACTAAGAAACAAAGCAACAAAGCCTAGGGCACTTCCACATATGGTCCTATAGCTTACGGAAATTAAAATCAAAAAGACACAGCCACCCCAAAGTTTGGGACGCCTCTGTTTACAAGAACCTCGTTTACCGTACAAGTTCAATATCACAGAAAGTGAAAAATGGATAAAGAACTTGTGGTACTTACGTACAATGCAGTATCACTCAGCAATGAAATCTATGTCGTCAGGCCCGTAGCAGCATAATGAGTGGATTCAGGTACGATGATTCTAACTGAAATAAGTCACACAGAAAAAGAAACATCATAAGATATCACTAATACACGGAATGTAAACTTGGCTACACAGGAACTGAATTACAGAACAGAACAGTGTCTCAAATTTAGAAAACCAACTTATGCTTGCTTAAGGGGAAAGGTGAGTTGGGGTGCTGCATAAAACCAGAGATTGAAATGAGCACAGATAAAGTTCCTTAAGCCAAATATGGAATAGACAAGAGCTACTCCTTGCTCAACGAAATGGACTCAACACCCCAAATTAAACGCCTAAGAATGTACCTGACTAGTAAGTATCTTAAAACCTATGGATTGCTATGTCTCCATGAGAGAATCAAGCGTGTGTACAGGGGCATAAATGCAGCAGTGATATGATTGGAGAGGTTCGGTGAGCAAATGAAGACCCTTTGAAGTCATATTGCATGGTACCCATTCCACGGGTCTCAACTCTGCAGGTTTAAGGTATTCTTCCTTCAGCTAATACATGCCTGTGGAACCCAGAGTATGATCAACCGTGTGAACGGGAGACGTGTTCAAATATCTCTCAGTTTTCCTCCCTGGTACTCGGGTGCAACATTCCAGACACTTTACTAACACTGTCCCCACTTGGAGAGTCAGCACCTTTAACCTCCTGTTTGGCCCAGTTTGCAATTTCTGCAGTAGATGAACAGGAATAGGGAGAACCAATGAGAGACTAGCTGGAGGTGTCTGGACGGGCAAATTTAACTCTCATTTCCCACCAGGAAGAGGAAATAACCAAAGGCTCAGCATGCCATGCCGGAACCAGATTAGGGCCTGAAGCCATCCTGCGGTGTTGTGACCAGCTCAAAAGAAAGCGAGTTGAAGAAAGGAGCTCAGGGGCACTGTAATGCACAAACCTGCAGAGTTATAAATGACAGCTATCGTCCAAAAATATACTGAAGTAAGGCTGCCAAGAGGACTTGAAAGCGGGGCAGAATTGCAGGAAACCGATTTCAGGAGGTAGACTGGAATTGCATTGAAAGCATCGGCAAAGAGGCAGAACGTCCACAATGATGCACTTGGCCAAAAAGGGCGTATGCGTTTTTCCCTGAATATATTCAGGAAAAAACGCATACGCACTTTTTGGCCAACCAAGCAAACTTGCAAAGGAAATCTGCACTACAATGAAGTCTCACTTCCCCCCGGTCAAAAGGGCCATCTGAAAAAAGTGTAAAATCCAGAAAGGCAGGACAGGCCATGGAGAACTGGGAGCCTTGTTATGCTCATGGGTGGGATGTAAATTGCCAACAGAAACTCGGGAGAAGTGTATGGTGTTTCCTGAAGGAACTAAGAAACAAAGCAACAAAGCCTAGGGCACTTCCACTTATGGTCCTATAGCTTAGGGAAATTAAAATCAAAAAGACACAGCCACCCCAAAGTTTGGGACGCCTCTGTTTACAAGAACCTCGTTTACCGTACAAATTCAATATCACAGAAAGTGAAAAATGGATAAAGAACTTGTGGTACTTACGTACAATGCAGTATCACTCAGCAATGAAATCTATGTCGTCAGGCCCGTAGCAGCATAATGAGTGGATTCAGGTACGATGATTCTAACTGAAATAAGTCACACAGAAAAAGAAACATCATAAGATATCACTAATACACGGAATGTAAACTTGGCTACACAGGAACTGAATTACAGAACAGAACAGTGTCTCAAATTTAGAAAACCAACTTATGCTTGCTTAAGGGGAAAGGTGAGTTGGGGTGCTGCATAAAACCAGAGATTGAAATGAGCACAGATAAAGTTCCTTAAGCCAAATATGGAATAGACAAGAGCTACTCCTTGCTCAACGAAATGGACTCAACACCCCAAATTAAACGCCTAAGAATGTACCTGACTAGTAAGTATCTTAAAACCTATGGATTGCTATGTCTCCATGAGAGAATCAAGCGTGTGTACAGGGGCATAAATGCAGCAGTGATATGATTGGAGAGGTTCGGTGAGCAAATGAAGACCCTTTGAAGTCATATTGCATGGTACCCATTCCACGGGTCTCAACTCTGCAGGTTTAAGGTATTCTTCCTTCAGCTAATACATGCCTGTGGAACCCAGAGTATGATCAACCGTGTGAATGGGAGACGTGTTCAAATATGTCTCAGTTTTCCTCCCTCGTACTCGGGTGCAACATTCCAGACACTTTACTAACACTGTCCCCACTTGGAGAGTCAGCGCCTTTAACCTCCTGTTTGGCCCAGTTTGCAATTTCTGCAGAAGATGAACAGGAATAGGGAGAACCAATGAGAGACTAGCTGGAGGTGTCTGGACGGGCAAATTTAACTCTCATTTCCCACCAGGAAGAGGAAATAACCAAACGCTCAGCATGCCGTGCCGGAACCAGATTAGGGCCTGAAGCCATCCTGCGGTGTTGTGACCAGCTCAAAAGAAAGCGAGTTGAAGAAAGGAGCTCAGGGGCACTGTAATGCACAAACCTGCAGAGTTATAAATGACAGCTATCGTCCAAAAATATACTGAAGTAAGGCTGCCAAGAGGACTTGAAAGCGGGGCAGAATTGCAGGAAACCGATTTCAGGAGGTAGACTGGAATTGCATTGAAAGCATCGGCAAAGAGGCAGAACGTCCACAATGATGCACTTGGCCAAAAAGGGCGTATGCGTTTTTTCCTGAATATATTCAGGAAAAAACGCATACGCACTTTTTGGCCAACCAAGCAAACTTGCAAAGGAAATCTGCACTACAATGAAGTCTCACTTCCCCCCGGTCAAAAGGGCCATCTGAAAAAAGTGTAAAATCCAGAAAGGCAGGACAGGCCATGGAGAACTGGGAGCCTTGTTATGCTCATGGGTGGGATGTAAATTGCCAACAGACACTCGGGAGAAGTGTATGGTGTTTCCTGAAGGAACTAAGAAACAAAGCAACAAAGCCTAGGGCACTTCCACTTATGGTCCTATAGCTTAGGGAAATTAAAATCAAAAAGACACAGCCACCCCAAAGTTTGGGACGCCTCTGTTTACAAGAACCTCGTTTACCGTACAAGTTCAATATCACAGAAAGTGAAAAATGGATAAAGAACTTGTGGTACTTACGTACAATGCAGTATCACTCAGCAATGAAATCTATTTCATCAGGCCCGTAGCAGCATAATGAGTGGATTCAGGTACGATGATTCTAACTGAAATAAGTCACACAGAAAAAGAAACATCATAAGATATCACTAATACACGGAATGTAAACTTGGCTACACAGGAACTGAATTCCAAAACAGAACAGGGTCTCAAATTTAGAAAACCAACTTATGCTTGCTTAAGGGGAAAGGTGAGTTGGGGTGCTGCATAAAACCAGAGATTGAAATGAGCACAGATAAAGTTCCTTAAGCCAAATATGGAATAGACAAGAGCTACTCCTTGCTCAACGAAATGGACTCAACACCCCAAATTAAACGCCTAAGAATGTACCTGACTAGTAAGTATCTTAAAACCTATGGATTGCTATGTCTCCATAAGAGAATCAAGCGTGTGTACAGGGGCATAAACGCAGCAGTGATAGGATTGGAGAGGTTCGGTGAACAAATGAAGACCCTTTGAAGTCATATTGCATGGTACCCATTCCACGGGTCTCAACTCTCCATGTTTAAGGTATTCTTCCTTCAGCTAAAACATGCATGTGGAACCTATAGTATGATCATCCGTGTGATCGGGAGACGTGTTCAAATATGTCTCAGTTTTCGTACCCTGGTACTCGGGTGCAACATTCCAGACGCTTTACTAACACTCTCCCGACTTGGAGAGTAAGTCCCTTTAACCTCCTGTTTGGCCCAGTTTGCAATTTCTGCAGAAGATGAACAGGAATAGCGAGAACCAATGAGAGACTAGCTGGAGGTGTCTGGACGGGCAAATGTAACTCTCGTTTCTCACCAAGAAGAGGAATTAACCAAAGGCTCAGCGTGCCGTGCCGGAACCAGATTAGGGCCTGAAGCCATCCTGCGGTGTTGCGGCCAGCTCACAAGAAAGCGAGTTGAAGAAAGGAGTTCAGGGGCACTGTAATTCACAAACCTGCAGAGTTATAAATGACAGCTATCGTCCAAAAATATACTGAAGTAAGGCTGCCAAGAAGACTTGAAAGCGGGGCAGAATTGCAGGAAACCGATTTCAGGAGGTAGACTGGAATTGCATTGAAAGCATAGGAAAAGAGGCAGAACGTCCACAATGATGCACTTGGCCATAAAGGGCGTATGCGTTTTTTCCTGAATATATTCAGGAAAAAACGCATACGCACTTTTTGGCCAACCAAGCAAGCTTGCAAAGGAAATCTGCACTACAATGAAGTCTCACTTCCCCCCGGTCAAAAGGGCCATCTGAAAAAAGTGTAAAATCCAGAAAGGGAGGACAAGCCATGGAGAACTGGGAGCCTTGTTATGCTGATGGGCGGAATGTAAATTGCCAACAGACACTCGGGAGAAGTGTATGGTGTTTCCTGAAACATCTAAAAAACAAAGCAACAGAGCCTAGGGCACTTCCACTTATGGTCCTATAGCTTAGGGAAATTAAAATCAAAAAGACACAGCCACCCCAAAGTTTGGAACGGCTGTGTTTACAAGAACCTCGTTTACAGTACAAGTTCAACATCGCAGAAATTGAAAAATGGATAAAGAAGTTGTGGTATATACTTACAAAGCAATATCACTCAGCACTGAAATCTATGTCATCAGGCCCTTAGCAGCACAATGAGTGGATTCAGATATGATGATTCTAACTGAAATAAGTCACACAGAAAAAGAAACATCATAAGATATCAGTAATACACGGAATGTAAACTTGGCTACACAGGAACTGAATTACAGAACAGAACAGGGTCTCAAATTTAGAAAACCAACTTATGCTTGCTTAAGGGTAAAGGTGAGTTGGGGTGCTGCATAAAACCAGAGATTGAAATGAGCACAGATAAAGTTCCTTAAGCCAAATATGAAATAGACAAGAGCTACTCCTTGCTCAACAAAATGGACTCAACACACCATATTAAACGCCTAAGAATGTACCTGACTAGTAAGTATCTTAAAACCTATGGATTGCTATGTCTCCAAAAGAGAATCAAGCGTGTGTACAGGGGTATAAACGCAGCAGTGATAGGATTGGAGAGGTTCGGTGAGCAAATGAAGACCCTTTGAAGTCATATTGCATGGTACCCATTCCACGGGTCTCAACTCTCCAGGTTGAAGGTATTCTTCCTTCAGCTAAAACATGCATGAGGAACCTAGAGTATGATCAACCATGTGATCGGGAGTCGTGTTCAAATATGTCTCAGTTTTCATACCCTGGTACTCGGGTGCAACATTCCAGACGCTTTACTAACACTCTCCCGACTTGGAGAGTCAGTCCCTTTAATCTCCTGTTTGGCCCAGTTTGCAATTTCAGCGGAAGATGAACAGGAATAGCGAGAACCAATGAGAGACTAGCTGGAGGTGTCTGGACGGGCAAATTTAACTCTCATTTCCCACCAGGAAGAGGAATTAACCAAAGGCTCAGCATGCCGTGCCAGAACCAGATTAGGGCCTGAAGCCATCCTGAGGTGTTGCGGCCAGGTCACAAGAAAGCGAGTTGAAGAAAGGAGCTCAGGGGCACTGTAATTCACAAACCTGCAGAGTTATAAATGACAGCTATCGTCCAAAAATATACTGAAGGAAGGCTGCCAAGAGGACTTGAAAGCGGGGCAGAATTGCAGGAAACCGATTTCAGGAGGTAGACTGGAATTGCATTGAAAGCATAGGAAAAGAGGCAGAACGTCCACAATGATGCACTTGGCCAAAAAGGGCGTATGCGTTTTTTCCTGAATATATTCAGGAAAAAACGCATACGCCCTTTTTGGCCAACCAAGCAAACTTGCAAAGGAAATCTTCACTACAATGAAGTCTCACTTTCCCCGGGTCAAAATGGCCATCTGAAAGAAGTGTAAAATCCAGAAAGGCAGGACAGGCCATGGAGAACTGGGAGCCTTGTTATGCTGATGGGCACGATGTAAATTGCCAACAGACACTCAGGAGAAGTGTATGGTGTTTCCTGAAGCATCTAGGAAACAAAGCAACAGAGCCTAGGGCACTTCCACTTATGGTCCTATAGCTTAGGGAAATTAAAATCAAAAAGACACAGCCACCCCAAAGTTTGGGACGCCTCTGTTTACAAGAACCTCGTTTACCATACAAGTTCAATATCACAGAAAGTGAAAAATGGATAAAGAACTTGTGGTACTTACGTACAATGCAGTATCACTCAGCAATGAAATCTATGTCATCAGGCCCTTAGCAGCACAATGAGTGGATTCAGGTATGATGATTCTAACTGAAATAAGTCACACAGAAAAAGAAACATCATAAGATATCAGTAATACACGGAATGTAAACTTGGCTACACAGGAACTGAATTACAGAACAGAACAGGGTCTCAAATTTAGAAAACCAACTTATGCTTGCTTAAGGGGAAAGGTGAGTTGGGGTGCTGCATAAAAACAGAGATTGAAATGAGCACAGATAAAGTTCCTTAAGCCAAATATGGAATAGAAAAGAGCTACTCCTTGCTCAACGAAATGGACTCAACACCGCATATTAAACGCCTAAGAGTGTACCTGACTAGTAAGTATCTTAAAACCTATGGATTGCTATGTCTCCAAAAGAGAATCAAGCGTGTGTACAGGGGTATAAACGCAGCAGTGATAGGATTGGAGAGGTTCGGTGAGCAAATGAAGACCCTTTGAAGTCATATTGCATGGTACCCATTCCACGGGTCTCAACTCTCCAGGTTGAAGGTATTCTTCCTTCAGCTAAAACATGCATGAGGAACCTAGAGTATGATCAACCATGTGATCGGGAGACGTGTTCAAATATGTCTCAGTTTTCGTACCCTGGTACTCGGGTGCAACATTCCAGACGCTTTACTAACACTCTCCCGACTTGGAGAGTCAGTCCCTTTAATCTCCTGTTTGGCCCAGTTTGCAATTTCAGCGGAAGATGAACAGGAATAGCGAGAACCAATGAGAGACTAGCTGGAGGTGTCTGTACGGGCAAATTTAACTCTCATTTCCCACCAGGAAGAGGAATTAACCAAAGGCTCAGCATGCCGTGCCAGAAACAGATTAGGGCCTGAAGCCATCCTGCGGTGTTGCGGCCAGGTCACAAGAAAGCGAGTTGAAGAAAGGAGCTCAGGGGCACTGTAATTCACAAACCTGCAGAGTTATAAATGACAGCTATCGTCCAAAAATATACTGAAGGAAGGCTGCCAAGAGGACTTGAAAGCGGGGCAGAATTGCAGGAAACCGATTTCAGGAGGTAGACTGGAATTGCATTGAAAGCATAGGAAAAGAGCCAGAACGTCCACAATGATGTACTTGGCCAAAAAGGGCATATGCGTTTTTTCCTGAATATATTCAGGAAAAAACGCATACGCCCTTTTTGGCCAACCAAGCAAACTTGCAAAGGAAATCTTCACTACAATGAAGTCTCACTTTCCCCCGGTCAAAATGGCCATCTGAAAAAAGTGTAAAATCCAGAAAGGCAGGACAGGCCATGGAGAACTGGGAGCCTTGTTATGCTGATGGGCGGGATGTAAATTGCCAACAGACACTCGGGAGAAGTGTATGGTGTTTCCTGAAGCATCTAGGAAACAAAGCAACAGAGCCTAGGGCACTTCCACTTATGGTCCTATAGCTTAGGGAAATTAAAATCAAAAAGACACAGCCACCCCAAAGTTTGGGACGCCTCTGTTTACAAGAACCTCGTTTACCGTACAAGTTCAATATCACAGAAAGTGAAAAATGGATAAAGAACTTGTGGTACTTACGTACAATGCAGTATCACTCAGCAATGAAATCTATGTCATCAGGCCCTTAGCAGCACAATGAGTGGATTCAGGTATGATGATTCTAACTGAAATAAGTCACACAGAAAAAGAAACATCATAAGATATCAGTAATACACGGAATGTAAACTTGGCTACACAGGAACTGAATTCCAAAACAGAACAGGGTCTCAAATTTAGAAAACCAACTTATGCTTGCTTAAGGGGAAAGGTGAGTTGGGGTGCTGCATAAAAACAGAGATTGAAATGAGCACAGATAAAGTTCCTTAAGCCAAATATGGAATAGAAAAGAGCTACTCCTTGCTCAACGAAATGGACTCAACACCGCATATTAAACGCCTAAGAGTGTACCTGACTAGTAAGTATCTTAAAACCTATGGATTGCTATGTCTCCGAAAGAGAACCAAGCATGTGTACAGGGGCATAAATGCAGCAGTGAAAGGATTGGAGAGGTTCGGTGAGCAAATGAAGACCTTTTGAAGTCATATTGCATGGTACCCATTCCACGGGTTTCCACTACCCAGGTTTAAGGTATTCTTCCTTCAGCCAAAACATGCATGTGGAACCTAGAGTATGATCAACCATGTGATCGGGAGACGTGTTCAAATATGTCTCAGTTTTGGTACCCTGGTACTCGGGTGCAACATTCCAGACGCTTTACTAACACTCTCCCAACTTGGAGAGTCAGTCCCTTTAACCTCCTGTTTGGCCCAGTTTGCAATTTCTACGGAAGATGAACAGGAATAGGGAGAACCAATGAGAGACTAGCTGGAGGTGTCTGGACGGGCAAATTTAACTCTCATTTCCCACCAGGAAGAGGAATTAACCAAAGGCTCAGCGTGCCGTGCCCGAAACAGATTAGGGCCTGAAGCCATCTTGCGGTGTTGCGGCCAGCTCAAAAGAAAGCGAGTTGAAGAAAGGAGCTCAGGGGCACTGTAATGCACAAACCTGCATAGTTATAAATGACAGCTATTGTCCAAAAATATACTGAAGTAAGGCTGCCAAGAGGACTTGAAAGCGGGGCAGAATTGCAGGAAACCGATTTCAGGAGGTAGACTGGAATTGCATTGAAAGCATAGGAAAAGAGGCAGAACGTCCACAATGATGCACTTGGCCAAAAAGGGCGTATGCGTTTTTTCCTGAATATATTCAGGAAAAAACGCATACGCCCTTTTTGGCCAACCAAGCAAGCTTGCAAAGGAAATCTGCACTACAATGAAGTCTCACTTCCCCCCGGTCAAAAGGGCCATCTGAAAAAAGTGTAAAATCCAGAAAGGCAGGACAGGCCATGGAGAACTGGGAGCCTTGTTATGCTGATGGGCGGGATGTAAATTGCCAACAGACACTCGGGAGAAGTGTATGGTGTTTCCTGAAACATCTAAAAAACAAAGAAACAGAGCCTAGGGCACTTCCACTTATGGTCCTATACCTTAGGGAAATTAAAATCAAAAAGACACAGCCACCCCAAAGTTTGGGACGCCTCTGTTTACAAGAACCTTGTTTACAGTACAAGTTCAACATCGCAGAAAGTGAAAAATGGATAAAGAAGATGTGGTATTTACTTACAAAGCAATATCACTCAGCAATGAAATCTATGTCATCAGGCTCTTAGCAGCACAATGAGCGGATTCAGGTATGATGATTCTAACTGAAATAAGTCACACAGAAAAAGAAACATCATAAGATATCACTAATACACGGAATGTAAACTTGGCTACACAGGAACTGAATTACAGAACAGAACAGTGTCTCAAATTTAGAAAACCAACTTATGATTGCTTAAGAGGAAAGGTGAGTTGGGGTGCTGCATAAAACCAGAGATTGAAATGAGCACAGATAAATTTCCTTAAGCCAAATATGGAATAGACAAGAGCTACTCCTTGCTCAACGAAATGGACTCAACACCGCATATTAAACGCCTAAGAATGTACCTGACTAGTAAGTATCTTAAAACCTATGGATTGCTATGTCTCCGAAAGAGAATCAAGCATGTGTACAGGGGCATAAACGCAGCAGTGATAGGATTGGAGAGGTTCGGTGAGCAAATGAAGACCCTTTGAAGTCATATTGCATGGTACCCTTTCCACGGGTTTCAACTACCCAGGTTTAAGGTATTCTTCCTTCAGCTAAAACATGCATGTGGAACCCAGAGTATGATCAACCATGTGATCGGGAGACTTGTTCAAATATGTCTCAGTTTTCCTCCCCTGGTACTCGGGTGCAACATTCCAGACGCTTTACTAACACTCTCCCGACTTGGAGAATCAGTCCCTTTAACCTCCTGTTTGGCCCAGTTTGCAAGTTCTGCGGAAGATGAAAAGGAATAGCGAGAACCAATGAGAGACTAGCTGGAGGTGGCTGGACGGGCAAATTTAACTCTCATTTCCCACCAGGAAGAGGAAATAACCAAAGGCTCAGCGTGCCGTGCCGGAACCAGATTAGGGCCTGAAGCCATCCTGCGGTGTTGCGGCCAGGTCACAAGAAAGCGAGTTGAAGAAAGGAGCTCAGGGGCACTGTAATTCACAAACCTGCAGAGTTATAAATGACAGCTATCGTCCAAAAATATACTGAAGTAAGGCTGCCAAGAGGACTTGAAAGCGGGGCAGAATTGCAGGAAACCGATTTCAGGAGGTAGACTGGAATTGCATTGAAAGCATAGGAAAAGAGGCAGAACGTCCACAATGAGGCACTTGGCCAAAAAGGGCGTATGCGTTTTTTCCTGAATATATTCAGGAAAAAACGCATACGCCCTTTTTGGCCAACCAAGCAAGCTTGCAAAGGAAATCTGCACTACAATGAAGTCTCACTTCCCCCCGGTCAAAAGGGCCATCTGAAAAAAGTGTAAAATCCAGAAAGGCAGGACAGGCCATGGAGAACTGGGAGCCTTGTTATGCTCATGGGCGGGATGTAAATTGCCAACAGACACTTGGGAGAAGTGTATGGTGTTTCCTGAAACATCTAAAAAACAAAGCAACAGAGCCTAGGGCACTTCCACTTATGGTCCTATAGCGTAGGGAAATTAAAATCAAAAAGACACAGCCACCCCAAAGTTTGGGACGCCTGTTTACAAGAACCTCGTTTACCGTACAAGTTCAATATCACAGAAAGTGAAAAATGGATAAAGAACTTGTGGTACTTACGTACAATGCAGTATCACTCAGCAATGAAATCTATGTCATCAGGCCCGTAGCAGCATAATGAGTGGATTCAGGTACGATGATTCTAACTGAAATAAGTCACACAGAAAAAGAAACATCATAAGATATCACTAATACACGGAATGTAAACTTGGCTACACAGGAACTGAATTGCAAAACAGAACAGGGTCTCAAATTTAGAAAACCAACTTATGCTTGCTTAAAGGGAAAGGTGAGTTAGGGTGCTGCATAAAACCAGAGATTGAAATGAGCACAGATAAAGTTCCTTAAGCCAAATATGGAATAGACAAGAGCTACTCCTTGCTCAACGAAATGGACTCAACACCCCATATTAAACGCCTAAGAATGTACCTGACTAGTAAGTATCTTAAAACCTATGGATTGCTATGTCTCCGAAAGAGAATCAAGCATGTGTACAGGGGCATAAACGCAGCAGTGATAGGATTGGAGAGGTTCGGTGAGCAAATGAAGACCCTTTGAAGTCATATTGCATGGTACCCATTCCACGGGTTTCAACTACCCAGGTTTAAGGTATTCTTCCTTCAGCTAAAACATGCATGTGGAACCTAGAGTATGATCAACCATGTGATCGGGAGACGTGTTCAAATATGTCTCAGTTTTACTCCCCTGGTACTCGGGTGCAACATTCCAGACGCTTTACTAACACTCTCCCGACTTGGAGAATCAGTCCCTTTAACCTCCTGTTTGGCCCAGTTTGCAATTTCTGCGGAAGATGAAAAGGAATAGCGAGAACCAATGAGAGACTAGCTGGAGGTGGCTGGACGGGCAAATTTAACTCTCATTTCCCACCAGGAAGAGGAAATAACCAAAGGCTCAGCGTGCCGTGCCGGAACCAGATTAGGGCCTGAAGCCATCCTGCGGTGTTGCGGCCAGGTCACAAGAAAGCGAGTTGAAGAAAGGAGCTCAGGGGCACTGTAATTCACAAACCTGCACAGTTATAAATGACAGCTATCATCCAAAAATAGACTGAAGTAAGGCTGCCAAGAGGACTTGAAAGCGGGGCAGAATTGCAGGAAACCGATTTCAGGAGGTAGACTGGAATTGCATTGAAAGCATAGGAAAAGAGGCAGAACGTCCACAATGATGCACTTGGCCAAAAAGGGCCTATGCGTTTTTCCCTGAATATATTCAGGAAAAAACGCATACGCCCTTTTTGGCCAACCAAGCAAGCTTGCAAAGGAAATCTGCACTACAATGAAGTCTCACTTCCCCCCGGTCAAAAGGGCCATCTGAAAAAAGTGTAAAATCCAGAAAGGCAGGACAGGCCATGGAGAACTGGGAGCCTTGTTATGCTGATGGGCGGGATGTAAATTGCCAACAGACACTCGGGAGAAGTGTATGGTGTTTCCTGATGCATCTATGAAACAAAGCAACAGAGCTTAGGGCACTTCCACTTATGGTCCTATAGCTTAGGGAAATTAAAATCAAAAAGACACAGCCACCCCAAAGTTTGGGACGCCTCTGTTTACAAGAACCTCGTTTACAGTACAAGTTCAACATCGCAGAAAGTGAAAAATGGATAAAGAAGTTGTGGTATTCAATTACAAAGCAATATCACTCAGCACTGAAATCTATGTCATTAGGCCCTTAGCAGCACAATGAGTGGATTCAGATATGATGATTCTAACTGAAATAAGTCACACAGAAAAAGAAACATCATAACATATCAGTAATACATGGAATGTAAACTTGGCTACACAGGAACTGAATTACAGAACAGAATAGTGTCTCAAATTTAGAAAACCAACTTATGCTTGCTTAAGGGTAAAGGTGAGTTGGGGTGCTGCATAAAACCAGAGATTGAAATGAGCACAGATAAAGTTCCTTAAGCCAAATATGGAATAGACAAGAGCTACTCCTTGCTCAACGAAATGGACTCCACACCCCATATTAAACGCCTAAGAATGTACCTGACTAGTAAGTATCTTAAAACCTATGGATTGCTATGTCTCCATAAGAGAATCAAGCGTGTGTACAGGGGCATAAACGCAGCAGTGATAGGATTGGAGAGGTTCGGTGAGCAAATGAAGACCCTTTGAAGTCATATTGCATGGTACCCATTCCACGGGTCTCAACTCTCCAGGTTTAATGTATTCTTCCTTCAGCTAAAACATGCATGAGGAACACTAGAGTATGATCAACCATGTGATCGGGAGACGTGTTCAATTATGTCTCAGTTTTCGTACCCTGGTACTCGGGTGCAACATTCCAGATGCTTTACAAACACTCTCCCGACTTGGAGAGTCAGTCCCTTTAATCTCCTGTTTGGCCCAGTTTGCAATTTCAGCGGAAGATGAACAGGAATAGCGAGAACCAATGAGAGACTAGCTGGAGGTGTCTGGACGGGCAAATTTAACTCTCATTTCCCACCAGGAAGAGGAATTAACCAAAGGCTCAGCGTGCCGTGCCAGAACCAGATTAGGGCCTGAAGCCATCCTGTGGTGTTGCGGCCAGGTCACAAGAAAGCGAGTTGAAGAAAGGAGCTCAGGGGCACTGTAATTCACAAACCTGCAGAGTTATAAATGACAGCTATCGTCCAAAAATATACTGAAGGAAGGCTGCCAAGAGGACTTGAAAGCGGGGCAGAATTGCAGGAAACCGATTTCAGGAGGTAGACTGGAATTGCATTGAAAGCATAGGAAAAGAGGCAGAACGTCCACAATGATGCACTTGGCCAAAAAGGGCGTATGCGTTTTTTCCTGAATATATTCAGGAAAAAACGCATACGCCCTTTTTGGCCAACCAAGCAAGCTTGCAAAGGAAATCTGCACTACAATGAAGTCTCACTTCCCCCCGGTCAAAAGGGCCATCTGAAAAAAGTGTAAAATCCAGAAAGGCAGGACAGGCCATGGAGAACTGGGAGCCTTGTTATGCTGATGGGCGGGATGTAAATTGACAACAGACACTCGGGAGAAGTGTATGGTGTTTCCTGAAACATCTAAAAAACAAAGCAACAGAGCCTAGGGCACTTCCACTTATGGTCCTATAGCTTAGGGAAATTAAAATCAAAAAGACACAGCCACCCCAAAGTTTGGGACACCTCTGTTTACAAGAACCTCGTTTACAGTACAAGTTCAACATCGCAGAAATTGAAAAATGGATAAAGAAGTTGTGGTATATACTTACAAAGCAATATCACTCAGCACTGAAATCTATGTCATCAGGCCCTTAGCAGCACAATGAGTGGATTCAGATATGATGATTCTAACTGAAATAAGTCACACAGAAAAAGAAACATCATAAGATATCAGTAATACACGGAATGTAAACTTGGCTACACGGGACCTGAATTACAGAACAGAACAGGGTCTCAAATTTAGAAAACCAACTTATGCTTGCTTAAGGGTAAAGGTGAGTTGGGATGCTGCATAAAACCAGAGATTGAAAGGAGCACAGATAAAGTTCCTTAAGCCAAATATGGAATAGACAAGAGCTACTCCTTGCTCAACGAAATGGACTCAACACCCCATATTCAACGCCTAAGAATGTACCTGACAAGTAAGTATCTTAAAACCTATGGATTGCTATGTCTCCGAAAGAGAAACAAGCATGTGTACAGGGGCATAAACGCAGCAGTGATAGGATTGGAGAGGTTCCGTGGGCAAATGAAGACCCTTTGAAGTCATATTGCATGGTACCCATTCCACGGGACTCAACTCTCCAGGTTTAAGATATTCTTCCTTCAACTAAAACATGCATGTGGAACCTAGAGTATGATCAACCATGTGATTGGGAGACGTGTTCAAATATGTCTCAGTTTTGGTACCCTGGTACTCGGGTGCAACATTCCAGATGCTTTACTAACACTCTCCCGACTTGGAGAGTCAGTCCCATTAAACTCCTGTTTGGCCCAGTTTGCAATTTCTGCGGAAGATGAACAGGAATAGTGAGAACCAATGAGAGACTAGCTGGAGGTGTCTGGACGGGCAAATTTAACTCTCATTTCCCACCAGGAAGAGGAATTAACCAAAGGCTCAGCGTGCCGTGCCGGAAACAGATTAGGGCCTGAAGCCATCTTGCGGTGTTACGGCCAGGTCACAAGAAAGCGAGTTGAAGAAAGGAGCTCAGGGGCACTGTAATTCACAAACCTGCAGAGTTATAAATAACAGCTATCGTCCAAAAATATACTGAAGGAAGGCTGCCAAAAGGACTTGAAAGCGGGGCAGAATTGCAGGATACCGATTTCAGAAGGTAGACTGGAATTGCATTGAAAGCATAGGAAAAGAGGCAGAACGTCCACAATGATGCACTTGGCCATAAAGGGCGTATGCGTTTTTTCCTGAATATATTCAGGAAAAAACGCATACGCACTTTTTGGCCAAGCAAGCAACCTTGCAAAGGAAATCTGCACTACAATGAAGTCTCAACCCCAGTCAAAAGGGCTATCTGAAAAAAGTGTAAAATCCAGAAAGGCAGGACAGGCCATGGAGAACTGGGAGCCTTGTTATGCTGATGGGCGGGATGTAAATTGCCAACAGACACTCGGGAGAAGTGTATGGTGTTTCCTGAAACATCTATAAAACAAAGCAACAGAGCCTAGGGCACTTCCACTTATGGTCCTATAGCTTAGGGAAATTAAAATCAAAAAGACACAGCCACCCCAAAGTTTGGGACGCCTCTGTTTACAAGAACCTCGTTTACAGTACAAGTTCAACAATGCAGAAAGTAAAAAATGGATAAAGAACTTGTGGTACTTACGTACAATGCAGTATCACTCAGCAATGAAATCTATGTCATCAGGCCCGTAGCAGCATAATGAGTGGATTCAGGTACGATGATTCTAACTGAAATAAATCACACAGAAAAAGAAACATCATAAGATGTCAGTAATACACGGAATGTAAACTTGGCTACACAGGAACTGAATTCCAAAACAGAACAGGGTCTCAAATTTAGAAAACCAACTTATGCTTGCTTAAGGGGAAAGGTGAGTTGGGGTGCTGCATAAAACCAGAGATTGAAATGAGCACAGATAAAGTTCCTTAAGCCAAATATGGAATAGACAAGAGCTACTCCTTGCTCAACGAAATGGACTCAACACCCAATATTAAACGCCTAAGAATGTACCTGACTAGTAAGTATCTTAAAACCTATGGATTGCTATGTCTCCATAAGAGAATCAAGCGTGTGTACAGGGGCATAAACGCAGCAGTGATAGGATTGGAGAGGTTCGGTGAGCAAATGAAGACCCTTTGAAGTCATATTGCATGGTACCCATTCCACGGGTCTCAACTCTCCAGGTTTAAGGTATTCTTCCTTCAGCTAAAACATGCATGTGGAACCTAGAGTATGATCAACCATGTGATCGGGAGACGTGTTCAAATATGTCTCAGTTTTCGTACCCTGGTACTCGGGTGGAACATTCCAGACACTTTACTAACACTCTCCCGACTTGGAGAGTCAGTCCCTTTAACCTCCTGTTTGGCCCAGTTTGCAATTTATGTGGAAGATGAACAGGAATAGCGAGAACCAATGAGAGACTAGCTGGAGGTGTCTGGACGGGCAAATTTAACTCTCATTTCCCACCAGGAAGAGGAAATAACCAAAGGCTCAGCGTGCCGTGCCAGAACCAGATTAGGGCCTGAAGCCATCCTGCGGTGTTGCGGCCAGGTCACAAGAAAGCGAGTTGAAGAAAGGAGCTCAGGGGCACTGTAATTCACAAACCTGCAGAGTTATAAATGACAGCTATCGTCCAAAAATATACTGAAGTAAGGCTGCCAAGAGGACTTGAAAGCGGGGCAGAATTGCAGGAAACCGATTTCAGGAGGTAGACTGGAATTGCATTGAAAGCATAGGAAAAGAGGCAGAACGTCCACAATGATGCACTTGGCCAAAAAGGGCGTATGCGTTTTTTCCTGAATATATTCAGGAAAAAACGCATACGCCCTTTTTGGCCAACCAAGCAAGCTTGCAAAGGAAATGTGCACTACAATGAAGTCTCACTTCCCCCCGGTCAAAAGGGCCATCTGAAAAAAGTGTAAAATCCAGAAAGGCAGGACAGGCCATGGAGAACTGGGAGCCTTCTTATGCTGATGGGCGGGATGTAAATTGCTTACAGACACTCGGGAGAAGTGTATGGTGTTTCCTGAAACATCTAAGAAACAAAGCAACAGAGCCTAGGGCACTTCCACTTATGGTCCTATAGCTTAGGGAAATTAAAATCAAAAAGACACAGCCACCCCAAAGTTTGGGACGCCTCTGTTTACAAGAACCTCATTTACCGTACAAGTTCAATATCACAGAAAGTGAAAAATGGATAAAGAACTTGTGGTACTTACGTACAATGCAGTATCACTCAGCAATGAAATCTATGTCATCAGGCCCGTAGCAGCATAATGAGTGGATTCAGGTACGATGATTCTAACTGAAATAAGTCACACAGAAAAAGAAACATCATAAGATATCAGTAATACACGGAATGTAAACTTGTCTACACAGGAACTGAATTCCAAAACAGAACAGGGTCTCAAATTTAGAAAACCAACTTATGCTTGCTTAAGGGGAAAGGTGAGTTGGGGTGCTGCATAAAACCAGAGATTGAAATGAGCACAGATAAAGTTCCTTAAGCCAAATATGGAATAGACAAGAGCTACTCCTTGCTCAACGAAATGGACTCAACACCCCATATTAAACGCCTAAGAATGTACCTGACTAGTAAGTATCTTAAAACTTATGGATTGCTATGTCTCCATAAGAGAATCAAGCATGTGTACAGGGGCATAAACGCAGCAGTGATAGGATTGGAGAGGTTCGGTGAGCAAATGAAGACCCTTTGAAGTCATATTGCATGGAACCCTTTCCACGGGTTTCAACTACCCAGGTTTAAGGTATTCTTCCTTCAGCTAAAACATGCATGTGGAACCTAGAGTATGATCAACCATATGATCGGGAGACGTGTTCAAATATGTCTCAGTTTTCGTACCCTGGAACTCGGGTGCAACATTCCAGACGCTTTACTAACACTCTCCCCACTTGGAGAGTCAGCGCCTTTAACCTCCTGTTTGGCCCAGTTTGCAATTTCTGCGGAAGATGAACAGGAATAGCGAGAACCAATGAGAGACTAGCTGGAGGTGTCTGGACGGTCAAACTTAACTCTCATTTCCCACCAGGAAGAGGAAATAACCAAAGGCTCAGCGTGCCGTGCCGGAACCAGATTAGGGCCTGAAGCCATCCTGCGTTGTTGCGGCCAGCTCACAAGAAAGCGAGTTGAAGAAAGGAGCTCAGGGGCACTGTAATTCACAAATCTGCAGAGTTATAAATGACAGCTATCGTCCAAAAATATACTGAAGTAAGGCTGCCAAGAGGACTTGAAAGCGGGGCAGAATTGCAGGAAACCGATTTCAGGAGGTAGACTGGAATTGCATTGAAAGCATAGGAAAAGAGGCAGAACGTCCACAATGATGCACTTGGCCAAAAAGGGCGTATGCGTTTTTTCCTGAATATATTCAGGAAAAAACGCATACGCCCTTTTTGGCCAACCAAGCAAGCTTGCAAAGGAAATCTGCACTACAATGAAGTCTCACTTCCCCCCGGTCAAAAGGGACATCTTAAAAAAGTGTAAAATCCAGAAAGGCAGGACAGGCCATGGAGAACTGGGAGCCTTGTTATGCTGATGGGCGGGATGTAAATTGCCAACAGACACTCGGGAGAAGTGTATGGTGTTTCCTGAAACATCTAAAAAACAAAGCAACAGAGCCTAGGGCACTTCCACTTATGGTCCTATAGCTTAGGGAAATTAAAATCAAAAAGACACAGCCACCCCAAAGTTTGGGACGCCTCTGTTTACAAGAACCTCGTTTACAGTACAAGTTCAACATCGCAGAAATTGAAAAATGGATAAATAGGTTGTGGTATTTACTTACAAAGCAATATCACTCAGCACTGAAATCTATGTCATCAGGCCCTTAGCAGCACAATGAGTGGATTCAGATATGATGATTCTAACTGAAATAAGTCACACAGAAAAAGAAACATCATAAGATATCAGTAATACACGGAATGTAAACTTGGCTACACAGGAACTGAATTACAGAACAGAACAGGGTCTCAAATTTAGAAAACCAACTTATTCTTGCTTAAGGGGAAAGGTGAGTTGGGGTGCTGCATAAAACCAGAGATTGAAATGAGCACAGATAAAGTTCCTTAAGCCAAATATGGAATAGACAAGAGCTACTCCTTGCTCAACGAAATGGACTCAACACCCCATATTAAACGCCTAAGAATGTACCTGACTAGTAAGTATCTTAAAACCTATGGATTGCTATGTCTCCAAAAGAGAATCAAGCATGTGTACAGGGGCATAAACGCAGCAGCGATAGGATTGGAGAGGTTCACTGAGCAAATGAATACCCTTTGAAGTCATATTTCTTGGTACCCATTCCACGGGTGTCAACTACCCAGGTTTAAGGTATTCTTCCTTCAGCTAAAACATGCATGTGGAACCCAGAGTATGATCAACCGTGTGAATGGGAGACTTCTTCAAATATGTCTCAGTTTACCTCCCCTGGTACTCGGGTGCAACATTCCAGACGCTTTACTAACACTCTCCCCACTTGGAGAGTCAGCGCCTTTAACATCCTGTTTGGCCCAGTTTGCAATTTCTGTGGAAGATGAACAGGAATAGTGAGAACCAATGAGAGACTAGCTGGAGGTGTCTGGACGGGCAAATTTAACTCTCATTTCCCACCAGGAAGAGGAAATAACCAAAGGCTCAGCGTGCCGTGCCGGAACCAGATTAGGGCCTGAATCCATCCTGCGGTGTTGCGGCCAGCTCAAAAGAAAGCGAGTTGAAGAAAGGAGCTCAGGGGCACTGTAATTCACAAACCTGCAGAGTTATAAATGACAGCTATCGTCCAAAAATATACTGAAGTAAGGCTGCCAAGAGGACTTGAAAGCGGGGCAGAATTGCAGGAAACCGATTTCAGGAGGTAGACTGGAATTGCATTGAAAGCATAGGAAAAGAGGCAGAACGTCCACAATGATGCACTTGGCCAAAAAGGGCGTATGCGTTTTTTCCTGAATATATTCAGGAAAAAACGCATACGCCCTTTTTGGCCAACCAAGCAAACTTACACAGGAAATCTGCACTACAATGAAGTCTCACTTCCCCCCGGTCAAAAGGGCCATCTGAAAAAAGTGTAAAATCCAGAAAGGCAGGACAGGCCATGGAGAACTGGGAGCCTTGTTATGCTGATGGGCGGGATGTAAATTGCCAACAGACACTCGGGAGAAGTGTATGGTGTTTCCTAAAGCATCTAAGAAACAAAGCAACAGAGCCTAGGGCACTTCCACTTATGGTCCTATAGCTTAGGGAAATTAAAATCAAAAAGACACAGCCACCCCAAAGTTTGGGACGCCTCTGTTTACAAGAACCTCGTTTACAGTACAAGTTCAACATCGCAGAAAGTGAAAAATGGATAAAGAAGTTGTGGTATTTACTTACAAAGCAATATCACTCAGCAATGAAATCTATGTCATCAGGCCCTTAGCAGCACAATGAGTGGATTCAGATATGATGATACTAACTGAAATAAGTCACAAAGAAAAAGAAACATCATAAGTTATCAGTAATACACGGAATGTAAACTTGGCTACACAGGAACTGAATTCCAAAACAGAACAGGGTCTCAAATTTAGAAAACCAACTTATGCTTGCTTAAGGGGAAAGGTGAGTTGGGGTGCTGCATAAAACCAGAGATTGAAATGAGCACAGATAAAGTTCCTTAAGCCAAATATGAAATAGACAAGAGCTACTCCTTGCTCAACGAAATGGACTCAACACCGCATATTAAACGCCTAAGAATGTACCTGAGTAGTAAGTATCTTAAAACCTATGGATTGCTATGTCTCCAAAAGAGAATCAAGCATGTGTACGGGGCATAAACGCAGCAGTGATAGGATTGGAGAGGTTCGGTGAGCAAATGAAGACCCTTTGAAGTCATATTGCATGGTACCCATTACATGGGTCTCAACTCTCCAGGTTTAAGGTATTCTTCCTTCAGCTAAAACATGCATGTGGAACCTAGAGTATGATCAACCATGTGATCGGGAGACGTGTTCAAATATGTCTCTGTTTTCGTACCCTGGTACTCGGGTGCAACATTCCAGACGCTTCACTAACACTCTCCCGACTTGGAGAGTCAGTCCCTTTAACCTCCTGTTTGGCCCACTTTGCAATTTCTGCGGAAGATGAACAGGAATAGAGAGAACCAATGAGAGACTAGCTGGAGGTGTCTGGACGGGCAAATTTAACTCTCATTTCCCACCAGGAAGAGGAATTAACCAAAGGCCCATCGTGCCTTGCCGGAACCAGATTAGGGCCTGAAGCCATCCTGCGGTGTTGAGGCCAGCTCACAAGAAAGCGAGTTGAAGAAAGGAGCTCAGGGGCACTGTAATTCAGAAACTTGCAGAGTTATAAATGACAGCTATCGTCCAAAAATATACTGAAGTAAGGCTCCCAAGAGGACTTGAAAGCGGGGCAGAATTGCAGGAAACCGATTTCAGGAGGTAGACTGGAATTGCATTGAAAGCATAGGAAAAGAGGCAGAACGTCCACAATGATGCACTTGGCCAAAAAGGGCGTATGCGTTTTTTCCTGAATATATTCAGGAAAAAACGCATACGCCCTTTTAGGCCAACCAAGCAAGCTTGCAAAGGAAATCTGCACTACATGAAGTCTCACTTCCCCCCGGTCAAAAGGGCCATCTGAAAAAAGTGTAAAATCCAGAAAGGCAGGACAGGCCATGGAGAACTTGGAGCCTTGTTATGCTGATGGGCGGGATGTAAATTGCCAACAGACACTCGGGAGAAGTGTATGGTGTTTCCTGAAACATCTAAAAAACAAAGCAACAGAGCCTAGGGCACTTCCACTTATGGTCCTATAGCTTAGAGAAATTAAAATCAAAAAGACACAGCCACCCCAAAGTTTGGGACGCCTCTGTTTACAAGAACCTCGTTTACCGTACAAGTTCAATATCACAGAAAGTGAAAAATGGATAAAGAACTTGTGGTACTTACGTACAATGCAGTATCACTCAGCAGTGAAATCTATGTCATCAGGCCCATAGCAGCATAATGAGTGGATTCAGGTATGATGATTCTAACTGAAATAAGTCACACAGAAAAAGAAACATCATAAGATATCAGTAATACACGGAATGTAAACTTGGCTACACAGGAACTGAATTCCAAAACAGAAAAGGGTCTCAAATTTAGAAAACCAACTTATGCTTGCTTAAGGGGAAAGGTGAGTTGGGGTGCTGCATAAAACCAGAGATTGAAATGAGCACAGATAAAGTTCCTTAAGCCAAATATGGAATAGACAAGAGCTACTCCTTGCTCAACGAAATGGACTCAACACCACATATTAAACGCCTAAGAATGTACCTGACTAGTAAGTATCTTAAAACCTATGGATTGCTATGTCTCCAAAAGAGAATCAAGCGTGTGTACAGGGGCATAAACGCAGCAGTGATAGGATTGGAGAGGTTCGGTGAGCAAATGAAGACCCTTTGAAGTCATATTGCATGCTACCCATTCCACGGGTCTCAACTCTCCAGGTTTAAGATATTCTTCCTTCAGCTAAATCATGCACGTGGAACCCAGAGTATGATCAACTGTGTGAACGGGAGACGTGTTCAAATATGTCTCAGTTTTCGTACCCTGGTACTCGGGTGCAACATTCCAGACGCTTTACTAACACTCTCCCAACATGGAGAGTCAGTCCCTTTAACCTCCTGTATGGCTCAGTTTGCAATATCTGCGGAAGATGAACAGGAATAGTGAGAACCAATGAGAGACTAGCTGGAGGTGTCTGGACGGGCAAATTTAACTCTCATTTCCCACCAGGAAGAGGAATTAACCAAAGTCACAGCATGCCGTGCCGGAACCAGATTAGGGCCTGAAGCCATCCTGCGGTGTTGCGGCCATCTCACAAGAAAGCGAGTTGAAGAAAGGAGCTCAGGGGCACTGTAATTCACAAACCTGCAGAGTTATAAATGACAGCTATCGTCCAAAAATATACTGAAGTAAGGCTGCCAAGAGGACTTGAAAGCGGGGCAGAATTGCAGGAAACCGATTTCAGGAGGTAGACTGGAATTGCATTGAAAGCATAGGAAAAGAGGCAGAACGTCCACAATGATGCACTTGGCCAAAAAGGGCGTATGCGTTTTTTCCTGAATATATTCAGGAAAAAACGCATACGCCCTTTTTGGCCAACCAAGCAAGCTTGCAAAGAAAATCTGCACTACAATGAAGTCTCACTTCCCCCTGGTCAAAAGGGCCATCTGAAAAAAGTGTAAAATCCAGAAAGGCAGGACAGGCCATGGAGAACTGGGAGCCTTGTTATGCTGATGGGAGGGATGTAAATTGCCAACAGACACTCCGGAGAAGTGTATGGTGTTTCCTGAAACATCTACAAAACAAAGCAACAGAGCCTAGGGCACTTCCACTTATGGTCCTATAGCTTAGGGAAATTAAAATCAAAAAGACACAGCCACCCCAACGTTTGGGACGCCTCTGTTTACAAGATCCTTGTTTACAGTACATGTTCAACATCGCAGAAAGTGAAAAATGGATAAAGAAGTTGTATTTACTTACAAAGCAATATCACTCAGCAATGAAATCTATGTCATCAGGCCCTTAGCAACACAATGAGTGGATTCAGGTATGATGATTCTAACTGAAATAAGTCACACAGAAAAAGAAACATCATAAGATATCAGTAATACACGGAATGTAAGCTTGGCTACACAGGAACTGAATTACAGAACAGAACAGGGTCTCAAATTTAGAAAACCAACTTCTGCTTGCTTAAGGGGAAAGGTGAGTTGGGGTGCTGCATAAAACCAGAGATTGAAATGAGCACAGATAAAGTTCCTGAAGCCAAATACGGAATAGACAAGAGCTACTCCTTGCTCAAAGAAATGGACTCAACACCACATATTAAACGCCTAAGAATGTACCTGACTAGTAAGTATCTTAAAACCTATGGATTGCTATGTCTCTGAAAGAGAATCAAGCATGTGTACAGGGGCATAAACGCAGCAGTGATAGGATTGGTGAGGTTCGATGAGCAAATGAAGACCCTTTGAAGTCATATTGCATGGTACCCATTCCACGGGTTTCAACTACCCAGGTTTAAGTTATTCTTCATTCAGCTAAAACATGCATGTGGAACCTAGAGTATGATCAACCATGTGATCGGGAGACGTGTTCAAATATGTCTCAGTTTTCGTCCCCTGGTACTCGGGTGCAACATTCCAGAAGCTTTACTAACACTCTCCCCACTTGGAGAGTCAGCACCTTTAACCTCCTGTTTGGCCCAGTTTGCAATTTCTGCAGAAGATGAACAGGAATAGGGAGAACCAATGAGAGACTAGCTGGAGGTGTCTGGACGGGCAAATTTAACTCTCATTTCCCACCAGGAAGAGGAAATAACCAATGGCTCAGCATGCCGTGCCGGAACCAGATTAGGGCCTGAAGCCATCCTGCGGTGTTGTGACCAACTCAAAAGAAAGCGAGTTGAAGAAAGGAGCTCAGGGGCACTGTAATGCACAAACCTGCAGAGTTATAAATGACAGCTATCGTCCAAAAATATACTGAAGTAAGGCTGCCAAGAGGACTTGAAAGCGGGGCAGAATTGCAGGAAACCGATTTCAGGAGGTAGACTGGAATTGCATTGAAAGCATCGGCAAAGAGGCAGAACGTCCACAATGATGCACTTGGCCAAAAAGGGCGTATGCGTTTTTTCCTGAATATATTCAGGAAAAAACGCATACGCACTTTTTGGCCAACCAAGCAAACTTGCAAAGGAAATCTGCACTACAATGAAGTCTCACTTCCCCCCGGTCAAAAGGGCCATCTGAAAAAAGTGTAAAATCCAGAAAGGCAGGACAGGCCATGGAGAACTGGGAGCCTTGTTATGCTCATGGGCGGGATGTAAATTGGCAACAGACACTCGGGAGAAGTGTATGGTATTTCCTGAAGGAACTAAGAAACAAAGCATCAAAGGCTAGGGCACTTCCACTTATGGTCCTATAGCTTAGGGAAATTAAAATCAAAAAGACACAGCCACCCCAAAGTTTGGGACGCCTCTGTTTACAAGAACCTCATTTACCGTACAAGTTCAATATCACAGAAAGTGAAAAATGGATAAAGAACTTGTGGTACTTACGTTCAATGCAGTATCACTCAGCAATGAAATCTATTTCATCAGGCCCGTAGCAGCATAATGAGTGGATTCAGGTACGATGATTCTAACTGAAATAAGTCACACAGAAAAAGAAACATCATAAGATATCACTAATACACGGAATGTAAACTTGGCTACACAGGAACTGAATTCCAAAACAGAACAGTGTCTCAAATTTAGAAAACCAACTTATGCTTGCTTAAGGGGAAAGGTGAGTTGGGGTGCTGCATAAAACCAGAGATTGAAATGAGCACAGATAAAGTTCCTTAAGCCAAATATGGAATAGACAAGAGCTACTCCTTGCTCAACGAAATGGACTCAACACCCCATATTAAACGCCTAAGAATGTACCTGACTAGTAAGTATCTTAAAACCTATGGATTGCTATGTCTCCATAAGAGAATCAAGCGTGTGTACAGGGGCATAAATGCAGCAGTGATAGGATTGGAGAGGTTCGGTGAGCAAATGAAGACCCTTTGAAGTCATATTGCATGGTACCCATTCCACGGGTCTCAACTCTCCAGGTTTAAGGTATTCTTCCTTCAGCTAAAACATGCATGTGGAACCCAGAGTATGATCAACCGTGTGAACAGGAGACGTGTTCAAATATGTCTCAGTTTTCCTCCCCGGTACTCGGGTGCAACATTCCAGACGCTTTACTAACACTCTCCCGACTTGGAGAGTCAGCGCCTTTAACCTCCTGTTTGGCCCAGTTTGCAATTTCTGTGGAAGATGAACAGGAATAGGGAGAACCAATGAGAGACTAGCTGGAGGTTTCTGGACGGGCAAATTTAACTCTCATTTCCCACCAGGAAGAGGAAATAACCAAAGGCTCAGCATGCCATGCCTGAACCAGATTAGGGCCTGAAGCCATCCTGCGTTGTTGCGGTCAGCTCAAAAGAAAGCGAGTTGAAGAAAGGAGCTCAGGGGCACTGTAATTCACAAACCTGCAGAGTTATAAATGACAGCTATCGTCCAAAAATATACTGAAGTAAGGCTGCCAAGAGGACTTGAAAGCAGGGCAGAATTGCAGGAAACCGATTTCAGGAGGTAGACTGGAATTACATTGAAAGCATAGGAAAAGAGGCAGAACGTCCACAATGATGCACTTGGCCAAAAAGGGCGTATGCGTTTTTTCCTGAATATTCAGGAAAAAACGCATACGCCCTTTTTGGCCAACCAAGCAAGCTTGCAAAGGAAATCTGCACTACAATGAAGTCTCACTTCCCCCCGGTCAAAAGGGCCATCTGAAAAAAGTGTAAAATCCAGAAAGGCAGGACAGGCCATGGAGAACTGGGAGCCTTGTTATGCTGATGGGCACGATGTAAATTGCCAACAGACACTCGGGAGAAGTGTATGGTGTTTCCTGGAACATCTAAAAAACAAAGCAACAGAGCCTAGGGCACTTCCACTTATGGTCCTATAGCTTAGGGAAATTAAAATCAAAAAGACACAGCCACCCCAAAGTTTGGGACGCCTCTGTTTACAAGAACCTCGTTTACAGTACAAGTTCAACATCGCAGAAAGTGAAAAATGGATAAAGAAGTTGTGGTATTTACTTACAAAGCAATATCACTCAGCAATGAAATCTATGTCATCAGGCCCTTAGCAGCACAATGAGTGGATTCAGGTATGATGATACTAACTGAAATAAGTCACAAAGAAAAAGAAACATCATAAGTTATCAGTAATACACGGAATGTAAACTTGGCTACACAGGAACTGAATTCCAAAACAGAACAGGGTCTCAAATTTAGAAAACCAACTTCTGCTTGCTTAAGGGGAAAGGTGAGTTGGGGTGCTGCATAAAACCAGAGATTGAAATGAGCACAGATAAAGTTCCTTAAGCCAAATATGGAATAGAGAAGAGCTACTCCTTGCTCAACGAAATGGACTCAACACCCCATATTAAACGCCTAAGAATGTACCTGAGTAGTAAGTATCTTAAAACCTATGGATTGCTATGTCTCCAAAAGAGAATCAAGCATGTGTACGGGGCATAAACGCAGCAGTGATAGGATTGGAGAGGTTCGGTGAGCAAATGAAGACCCTTTGAAGTCATATTGCATGGTACCCATTACACGGGTCTCAACTCTCCAGGTTTAAGGTATTCTTCCTTCAGCTAAAACATGCATGTGGAACCCAGAGTATGATCAACCGTGTGAACGGGAGACGTGTTCAAATATGTCTCAGTTTTCCTCCCCTGGTACTCGGGTGCAACATTCCAGACGCTTTACTAACACTCTCCCCACTTGGAGAGTCAGTCCCTTTAACCTCCTGTTTGGCCCAGTTTGCAATTTCTGCAGATGAACAGGAATAGGGAGAACCAATGAGAGACTACCTGGAGGTGTCTGGACGGGCAAATTTAACTCTCATTTACCACCAGGAGAGGAAATAACCAAAGGCTCAGTGTGCCGTGCCGGAACCAGATTAGGGCCTGAAGCCATCCTGCGGTGTTGCGGCCAGTTCACAAGAAAGCGAGTTGAAGAAAGGAGCTCAGGGGCACTGTAATTCACAAATCTGCAGAGTTATAAATGACAGCTATCGTCCAAAAATATACTGAAGTAAGGCTGCCAAGAGGACTTGAAAGCGGGGCAGAATTGCAGGAAACCGATTTCAGGAGGTAGACTGGAATTGCATTGAAAGCATAGGAAAAGAGGCAGAACGTCCACAATGATGCACTTGGCCAAAAAGGGCGTATGCGTTTTTTCCTGAATATATTCAGGAAAAAACGCATACGCCCTTTTTGGCCAACCAAGCAAGCTTGCAAAGGAAATCTGCACTACAATGAAGTCTCACTTCCCCCTGGTCAAAAGGGCCATCTGAAAAATGTGTAAAATCCAGAAAGGCAGGACAGGCCATGGAGAACTGGGAGCCTTGTTATGCTGATGGGCGGGATGTAAATTGCCAACAGACACTCGGGAGAAGTGTATGGTGTTTCCTGAAACATCTAAAAAACAAAGCAACAGAGCCTAGGGCACTTCCACTTATGGTCCTATAGCTTAGGGAAATTAAAATCAAAAAGACACAGCCACCCCAAAGTTTGGGACACCTCTGTTTACAAGAACCTCTTTTACCGTACAAGTTCAATATCACAGAAAGTGAAAAATGGATAAAGAACTTGTGGTACTTACGTACAATGCAGTATCACTCAGCAATGAAATCTATGTCATCAGGCCCGTAGCAGCATAATGAGTGGATTCAGGTACGATGATTCTAACTGAAATAAGTCACACAGAAAAAGAAACATCATAAGATATCACTAATACACGGAATGTAAACTTGGCTACACAGGAACTGAATTCCAAAACAGAACACGGTCTCAAATTTAGAAAACCAAATTATGCTTGCTTAAGGGGAAAGGTGAGTTGGGGTGCTGCATAAAACCAGAGATTGAAATGAGCACAGATAAAGTTCCTTAAGCCAAATATGGAATAGACAAGAGCTACTCCTTGCTCAACGAAATGGACTCAACATCGCATATTAAACACCTAAGAATGTACCTGACTAGTAAGTATCTTAAAACCTATGGATTGCTATGTCTCCAAAAGAGAATCAAGCGTGTGTACAGGGGCATAAGCGCAGCAGTGATAGGATTGGAGAGGTTCGGTGAGCAAATGAAGACCCTTTGAAGTCATATTGCATGGTACCCATTCCACGGGTCTAAACTCTCCAGGTTTAAGGTATTCTTCCTTCAGCTAAATCATGCACGTGGAACCCAGAGTATGATCAATCGTGTGAACGGGAGACGTGTTCATATGTGTCTCAGTTTTACTCCCCTGGTACTCGGGTGCAACATTCCAGACGCTTTACTAACACTCTCCCCACTTGGAGAGTCAGCGCCTTTAAACTCCTGTTTGGCCCAGTTTGCAATTTCTGCGGAATATGAACAGGAATAGGGAGAACCAACGAGAGACTAGCTTGAGGTGTCTGGACGGGCAAATTTAACTCTCATTTCCCACCAGGAAGAGGAATTAACCAAAGGCCCAGCGTGCCTTGCCGGAACCAGATTAGGGCCTGAAGCCATCCTGCGGTGTTGAGGCCAGCTCACAAGAAAGCGAGTTGAAGAAAGGAGCTCAGGGGCACTGTAATTCAGAAACCTGCAGAGTTATAAATGACAGCTATCGTCCAAAAATATACTGCAGTAAGGCTCCCAAGAGGACTTGAAAGCGGGGCAGAATTGCAGGAAACCGATTTCAGGAGGTAGACTGGAATTGCATTGAAAGCATAGGAAAAGAGGCAGAACGTCCACAATGATGCACTTGGCCAAAAAGGGCGTATGCGTTTTTTCCTGAATATATTCAGGAAAAAACGCATACGCCCTTTTTGGCCAACCAAGCAAGCTTGCAAAGGAAATCTGCACTACAATGAAGTCTCACTTCCCCCAGGTCAAAAGGGCCATCTGAAAAAAGTGTAAAATCCAGAAAGGCAGGACAGGCCATGGAGAACTGGGAGCCTTGTTATGCTGATGGGCGGGATGTAAATTGCCAACAGACACTCGGGAGAAGTGTATGGTGTTTCCTGAAACATCTAAAAAACAAAGCAACAGAGCCTAGGGCACTTCCACTTATGGTCCTATAGTTTAGGGAAATTAAAATCAAAAAGACACAGCCACCCCAAAGTTTGGGACGCCTCTGTTTACAAGAACCTCGTTTACCATACATGTTCAATATCACAGAAAGTGAAAAATGTATAAAGAACTTGTGGTACTTATGTACAATGCAGTATCACTCAGCAATGAAATCTATGTCATCAGGCCCGTAGCAGCACAATGAGTGGATTCAGGTATGATGATTCTAACTGAAATAAGTCACACAGAAAAAGAAACATCATAATATATCAGTAATACACGGAATGTAAACTTGGCTACACAGGAACTGAATTACAGAACAGAACAGGGTCTCAAATTTAGAAAACCATCTTATGCTTGCTTAAGCGGAAAGGTGAGTTGGGGTGCTGCATAAAACCAGAGATTGAAATGAGCACAGATAAAGTTCCTTAAGCCAAATATGGAATACACAAGAGCTACTCCTTGCTCAACGAAATGGACTCAACACCCCATATTAAACGCCTAAGAATGTACCTGACTAGTATCTTAAAACCTATGGATTGCTATGTCTCCAAAAGAGAATCAAGCGTGTGTACAGGGGCATAAACGCAGCAGTGATAGGATTGGAGAGGTTCGGTGAGCAAATGAAGACCCTTTGAAGTCATATTGCATGGTACCCATTCCACGGGTTTCAACCACCCAGTTTTAAGGTATTCTTCCTTCAGCTAAAACATGCATGTGGAACCTAGAGTATGATCAACCGTGTGATCGGGAGACGTGTTCAAATATGTCTCAGTTTTCGTACCCTGGTACTCGGGTGCAACATTCCAGACGCTTTACTAACACTCTCCCGACTTGGAGAGTCAGTCCCTTTAACCTCCTGTTTGGCCCAGTTTGCAATTTCTGCGGAAGATGAACAGGAATAGCGAAAACAAATGAGAGACTAGCTGGAGGTGTCTGGACGGGCAAATTTAACTCTCATTTCCCACCAGGAAGAGGAATTAACCAAAGGCTCAGCGTGCCGTGCCGGAACCAGATTAGGGCCTGAAGCCATCCTGCGGTGTTGCGGCCAGGTCACAAGAAAGCGAGTTGAAGAAAGGAGCTCAGGGGCACTGTAATTCACAAACCTGCAGAGTTATAAATGACAGCTATCGTCCAAAAATATACTGAAGTAAGGCTGCCAAGAGGACTTGAAAGCGGGGCAGAATTGCAGGAAACCGATTTCAGGAGGTAGACTGGAATTGCATTGAAAGCATAGGAAAAGAGGCAGAACGTCCACAATGATGCACTTGGCCAAAAAGGGCGTATGCGTTTTTTCCTGAATATATTCAGGAAAAAACGCATACGCCCTTTTTGGCCAACCAAGCAAGCTTGCAAAGAAATCTGCACTACAATGAAGTCTCACTTCCCCCCGGTCAAAAGGGCCATCTGAAAAAAGTGTAAAATCCAGAAAGGCAGGACAGGCCATGGAGAACTGGGAGCCTTGTTATGCTGATGGGCGGGATGTAAATTGCCAACAGACACTCGGGAGAAGTGTATGGTGTTTCCTGAAACATCTAAAAAACAAAGCAACAGAGCCTAGGGCACTTCCACTTATGGTCCTATAGCTTAGGGAAATTAAAATCAAAAAGACACAGCCACCCCAAAGTTTGGGACGCCTCTGTTTACAAGAACCTCGTTTACAATACAAGTTCAACATCGCAGAAAGTGAAAAATGGATAAAGAAGTTGTGGTATTTACTTACAAAGCAATATCACTCAGCAATGAAATCTATGTCATCAGGCCCTTAGCAGCACAATGAGTGGATTCAGGTATGATGATTCTAACTAAAATAAGTCACACAGAAAAAGAAACATCATAAGATATCACTAATACACGGAATGTAAACATGGCTACACAGGAACTGAATTACAGAACAGAACAGGGTCTCAAATTTAGAAAACCAACTTATGCTTGCTTAAGGGGAAAGGTGAGTTGGGGTGCTGCATAAAACCAGAGATTGAAATGAGCACAGATAAAGTTCCTTAAGCCAAATATGGAATAGACAAGAGCTACTCCTTGCTCAACGAAATGGACTCAACACCCCAAATTAAACGCCTAAGAATGTACCTGACTAGTAAGTATCTTAAAACCTATGGATTGCTATGTCTCCGAAAGAGAATCAAGCATGTGTACAGGGGCATAAACGCAGCAGTGATAGGCTTGGAGAGGTTCACTGAGCAAATGAAGACCCTTTGAAGTCATATTGCATGGTACCCATTCCACGGGTTTCAACTACCCAGGTTTAAGGTATTCTTCCTTCAGCTAAAACATGCATGTGGAACCTAGAGTATGATCAACCATGTGATCGGGAGACGTGTTCAAATATGTCTCAGTTTTCGTACCCTGGTACTCGGGTGCAACATTCCAGATGCTTTACTAACACTCTCCCAACTTGGAGAGTCAGTCCCTTTAACCTCCTATTTGGCCCAGTTTGCAATTTCTGCGGAAGATGAACAGGAATAGGGAGAACCAATGAGAGACTAGCTGGAGGTGTCTGGACGGGCAAATTTAACTCTCATTTCCCACCAGGAAGAGGAATTAACCAAAGGCTCAGCGTGCCGTGCCGGAACCAGATTAGGGCCTGAAGCCATCCTGCGGTGTTGCAGCCAGGTCACAAGAAAGCGAGTTGAAGAAAGGAGCTCAGGGGCATTGTAATTCACAAACCTGCAGAGTTATAAATGACAACTATCGTCCAAAAATATACTGAAGTAAGGCTGCCAAGAGGACTTGAAAGTGGGGCAGAATTGCAGGAAACCGATTTCAGGAGGTAGACTGGAATTGCATTGAAAACATAGGAAAAGAGGCAGAACGTCCACAATGATGCACTTGGCCATAAAGGGCGTATGCGTTTTTTCCTGAATATATTCAGGAAAAAACGCATACGCCCTTTTTGGCCAATCAAGCAAACTTGCAAAGGAAATCTGCACTACAATGAAGTCTCACTTTCCCCCGGTCAAAAGGGCCATCTGAAAAAAGTGTAAAATCCAGAAAGGCAGGACAGGCCATGGAGAACTGGGAGCCTTGTTATGCTGATGGGCGGGATGTAAATTGCCAACAGACACCCGGTACAAGTGTATGGTGTTTCCTGAAACATCTAAAAAACAAAGCAACAGAGCCTAGGGCACTTCCACTTATGGTCCTATAGCTTAGGGAAATTAAAATCAAAAAAACACAGCCACCCCAAAGTTTGGGACGCCTCTGTTTACAAGAACCTCGTTTACAGTACAAGTTCAACATCGCAGAAATTGAAAAATGGATAAATAAGTTGTGGTATTTACTTACAAAACAATATCACTCAGCACTGAAATCTATGTCATCAGGCCCTTAGCAGCACAATGAGTGGATTCAGATATGATGATTCTAACTGAAATAAGTCACACAGAAAAAGAAACATCATAAGATATCAGTAATACACGGAATGTAAACTTGGCTACACAGGAACTGAATTACAGAACAGAACAGTGTCTCAAATTTAGAAAACCAACTTATTCTTGCTTAAGGGGAAAGGTGAGTTGGGGTGCTGCATAAAACCAGAGATTGAAATGAGCACAGATAAAGTTCCTTAAGCCAAATATGGAATAGACAAGAGCTACTCCTTGCTCAACGAAATGGACTCAACACCCCATATTAAACGCCTAAGAATGTACCTGACTAGTAAGTATCTTAAAACCTATGGATTGCTGTGTCTCCAAAAGAGAATCAAGCCTGTGTACAAGGGCATAAGCGCAGAAGTGATAGGATTGGAGAGGTTTGGTGAGCAAATGAAGACCCTTTGAAGTCATATTGCATGGTACCCATTACACGGGTCTCAACTCTCCAGGTTTAAGGTATTCTTCCTTCAGCTAAAACATGCATGTGTAACCCAGAGTATGATCACCCGTGTGAATGGGAGACTTCTTCAAATATGTCTCAGTTTTCCTCCCCTGGTACTCGGGTGCAACATTCCAGACGCTTTACTAACACTCTCCCCACTTGGAGAGTCAGCGCCTTTAACCTCCTGTTTGGCCCAGTTTGCAATTTCTGCAGAAGATGAACAGGAATAGTGAGAACCAATGAGAGACTAGCTGGAGGTGTCTGGACGGGCAAATTTAACTCTCATTTCCCACCAGGAAGAGGAAATAACCAAAGGCTCAGCATGCCATGCCGGAACCAGATTAGGGCCTGAAGCCATCCTGTGGTGTTGTGACCAGCTCAAAAGAAAGCGAGTTGAAGAAAGGAGCTCAGGGGCACTGTAATGCACAAACCTGCAGAGTTATAAATGACAGCTATCGTCCAAAAATATACTGAAGTAAGGCTGCCAAGAGGACTTGAAAGCGGGGCAGAATTGCAGGAAACCGATTTCAGGAGGTAGACTGGAATTGCATTGAAAGCATCGGCAAAGAGGCAGAACGTCCACAATGATGCACTTGGCCAAAAAGGGCGTATGCGTTTTTTCCTGAATATATTCAGGAAAAAACGCATACGCACTTTTTGGCCAACCAAGCAAACTTGCAAAGGAAATCTGCACTACAATGAAGTCTCACTTACCCCCGGTCAAAAGGGCCATCTGAAAAAAGTGTAAAATCCAGAAAGGCAGGACAGGCCATGGAGAACTGGGAGCCTTGTTATGCTCATGGGTGGGATGTAAATTGCCAACAGACACTCGGGAGAAGTGTATGGTGTTTCCTGAAGGAACTAAGAAACAAAGCAACAAAGCCTAGGGCACTTCCACTTATGGTCCTATAGCTTAGGGAAATTAAAATCAAAAAGACACAGCCACCCCAAAGTTTGGGACGCCTCTGTTTACAAGAACCTCGTTTACCGTACAAGTTCAATATCACAGAAAGTGAAAAATGGATAAAGAACTTGTGGTACTTACGTACAATGCAGTATCACTCAGCAATGAAATCTATGTCGTCAGGCCCGTAGCAGCATAATGAGTGGATTCAGGTACGATGATTCTAACTGAAATAAGTCACACAGAAAAAGAAACATCATAAGATATCACTAATACACGGAATGTAAACTTGGCTACACAGGAACTGAATTACAGAACAGAACAGTGTCTCAAATTTAGAAAACCAACTTATGCTTGCTTAAGGGGAAAGGTGAGTTGGGGTGCTGCATAAAACCAGAGATTGAAATGAGCACAGATAAAGTTCCTTAAGCCAAATATGGAATAGACAAGAGCTACTCCTTGCTCAACGAAATGGACTCAACACCCCAAATTAAACGCCTAAGAATGTACCTGACTAGTAAGTATCTTAAAACCTATGGATTGCTATGTCTCCATGAGAGAATCAAGCGTGTGTACAGGGGCATAAATGCAGCAGTGATATGATTGGAGAAGTTCGGTGAGCAAATGAAGACCCTTTGAAGTCATATTGCATGGTACCCTTTCCACGGGTCTCAACTCTCCAGGTTTAAGGTATTCTTCCTTCAGATAATACATGCCTGTGGAACCCAGAGTATGATCAACCGTGTGAACGGGAGACGTGTTCAAATATGTCTCAGTTTTCCTCCCCTGGTACTCGGGTGCAACATTCCAGACACTTTACTAACACTGTCCCCACTTGGAGAGTCAGCACCTTTAACCTCCTGTTTGGCCCAGTTTGCAATTTCTGCAGAAGATGAACAGGAATAGGGAGAACCAATGAGAGACTAGCTGGAGGTGTCTGGACGGGCAAATTTAACTCTCATTTCCCACCAGGAAGAGGAAATAACCAAAGGCTCAGCATGCCGTGCCGGAACCAGATTAGGGCCTGAAGCCATCCTGCGGTGTTGTGACCAGCTCAAAAGAAAGCGAGTTGAAGAAAGGAGCTCAGGGGCACTGTAATGCACAAACCTGCAGAGTTATAAATGACAGCTATCGTCCAAAAATAGACTGAAGTAAGGCTGCCAAGAGGACTTGAAAGCGGGGCAGAATTGCAGGAAACCGATTTCAGGAGGTAGACTGGAATTGCATTGAAAGCATCGGCAAAGAGGCAGAACGTCCACAATGATGCACTTGGCCAAAAAGGGCGTATGCGTTTTTTCCTGAATATATTCAGGAAAAAACGCATACGCACTTTTTGGCCAACCAAGCAAACTTGCAAAGGAAATCTGCACTACAATGAAGTCTCACTTCCCCCCGGTCAAAAGGGCCATCTGAAAAAAGTGTAAAATCCAGAAAGGCAGGACAGGCCATGGAGAACTGGGAGCCTTGTTATGCTCATGGGTGGGATGTAAATTGCCAACAGACACTCGGGAGAAGTGTATGGTGTTTCCTGAAGGAACTAAGAAACAAAGCAACAAAGCCTAGGGCACTTCCACTTATGGTCCTATAGCTTAGGGAAATTAAAATCAAAAAGACACAGCCACCCCAAAGTTTGGGACGCCTCTGTTTACAAGAACCTCGTTTACCGTACAAGTTCAATATCACAGAAAGTGAAAAATGGATAAAGAACTTGTGGTACTTACGTACAATGCAGTATCACTCAGCAATGAAATCTATGTCGTCAGGCCCGTAGCAGCATAATGAGTGGATTCAGGTACGATGATTCTAACTGAAATAAGTCACACAGAAAAAGAAACATCATAAGATATCACTAATACACGGAATGTAAACTTGGCTACACAGGAACTGAATTACAGAACAGAACAGTGTCTCAAATTTAGAAAACCAACTTATGCTTGCTTAAGGGGAAAGGTGAGTTGGGGTGCTGCATAAAACCAGAGATTGAAATGAGCACAGATAAAGTTCCTTAAGCCAAATATGGAATAGACAAGAGCTACTCCTTGCTCAACGAAATGGACTCAACACCCCAAATTAAACGCCTAAGAATGTACCTGACTAGTAAGTATCTTAAAACCTATGGATTGCTATGTCTCCATGAGAGAATCAAGCGTGTGTACAGGGGCATAAATGCAGCAGTGATATGATTGGAGAGGTTCGGTGAGCAAATGAAGACCCTTTGAAGTCATATTGCATGGTACCCATTTCACGGGTCTCAACTCTGCAGGTTTAAGGTATTCTTCCTTCAGCTAATACATGCCTGTGGAACCCAGAGTATGATCAACCGTGTGAACGGGAGACGTGTTCAAATATGTCTCAGTTTTCCTCCCCTGGTACTCGGGTGCAACATTCCAGACGCTTTACTAACACTCTCCCCACTTGGAGAGTCAGCGCCTTTAACCTCCTGTTTGGCCCAGTTTGCAATTTCTGCAGAAGATGAACAGGAATAGGGAGAACCAATGAGAGACTAGCTGGAGGTGTCTGGATGGGCAAATTTAACTCTCATTTCCCACCAGGAAGAGGAAATAACCAAAGGCTTAGCATGCCGTGCCAGAACCAGATTAGGGCCTGAAGCCATCCTGCGGTGTTGTGACCAGCTCAAAAGAAAGCGAGTTGAAGAAAGGAGCTCAGGGGCACTGTAATGCACAAACCTGCAGAGTTATAAATGACAGCTATCGTCCAAAAATATACTGAAGTAAGGCTGCCAAGAGGACTTGAAAGCGGGGCAGAATTGCAGGAAACCGATTTCAGGAGGTAGACTGGAATTGCATTGAAAGCATCAGCAAAGAGGCAGAACGTCCACAATGATGCACTTGGCCAAAAAGGGCGTATGCGTTTTTTCCTGAATATATTCAGGAAAAAACGCATACGCACTTTTTGGCCAACCAAGCAAACTTGCAAAGGAAATATGCACTACAATGAAGTCTCACTTCCCCCCGGTCAAAAGGGCCATCTGAAAAAAGTGTAAAATCCAGAAAGGCAGGACAGGCCATGGAGAACTGGGAGCCTTGTTATGCTCATGGGCGGGATGTAAATTGCCAACAGACACTTGGGAGAAGTGTATGGTGTTTCCTGAAACATCTAAAAAACAAAGCAACAGAGCCTAGGGCACTTCCACTTATGGTCCTATAGCGTAGGGAAATTAAAATCAAAAAGACACAGCCACCCCAAAGTTTGGGACGCCTGTTTACAAGAACCTCGTTTACCGTACAAGTTCAATATCACAGAAAGTGAAAAATGGATAAAGAACTTGTGGTACTTACGTACAATGCAGTATCACTCAGCAATGAAATCTATGTCATCAGGCCCGTAGCAGCATAATGAGTGGATTCAGGTACGATGATTCTAACTGAAATAAGTCACACAGAAAAAGAAACATCATAAGATATCACTAATACACGGAATGTAAACTTGGCTACACAGGAACTGAATTGCAAAACAGAACAGGGTCTCAAATTTAGAAAACCAACTTATGCTTGCTTAAAGGGAAAGGTGAGTTAGGGTGCTGCATAAAACCAGAGATTGAAATGAGCACAGATAAAGTTCCTTAAGCCAAATATGGAATAGACAAGAGCTACTCCTTGCTCAACGAAATGGACTCAACACCCCATATTAAACGCCTAAGAATGTACCTGACTAGTAAGTATCTTAAAACCTATGGATTGCTATGTCTCCGAAAGAGAATCAAGCATGTGTACAGGGGCATAAACGCAGCAGTGATAGGATTGGAGAGGTTCGGTGAGCAAATGAAGACCCTTTGAAGTCATATTGCATGGTACCCATTCCACGGGTTTCAACTACCCAGGTTTAAGGTATTCTTCCTTCAGCTAAAACATGCATGTGGAACCTAGAGTATGATCAACCATGTGATCGGGAGACGTGTTCAAATATGTCTCAGTTTTACTCCCCTGGTACTCGGGTGCAACATTCCAGACGCTTTACTAACACTCTCCCGACTTGGAGAATCAGTCCCTTTAACCTCCTGTTTGGCCCAGTTTGCAATTTCTGCGGAAGATGAAAAGGAATAGCGAGAACCAATGAGAGACTAGCTGGAGGTGGCTGGACGGGCAAATTTAACTCTCATTTCCCACCAGGAAGAGGAAATAACCAAAGGCTCAGCGTGCCGTGCCGGAACCAGATTAGGGCCTGAAGCCATCCTGCGGTGTTGCGGCCAGGTCACAAGAAAGCGAGTTGAAGAAAGGAGCTCAGGGGCACTGTAATTCACAAACCTGCACAGTTATAAATGACAGCTATCATCCAAAAATAGACTGAAGTAAGGCTGCCAAGAGGACTTGAAAGCGGGGCAGAATTGCAGGAAACCGATTTCAGGAGGTAGACTGGAATTGCATTGAAAGCATAGGAAAAGAGGCAGAACGTCCACAATGATGCACTTGGCCAAAAAGGGCCTATGCGTTTTTCCCTGAATATATTCAGGAAAAAACGCATACGCCCTTTTTGGCCAACCAAGCAAGCTTGCAAAGGAAATCTGCACTACAATGAAGTCTCACTTCCCCCCGGTCAAAAGGGCCATCTGAAAAAAGTGTAAAATCCAGAAAGGCAGGACAGGCCATGGAGAACTGGGAGCCTTGTTATGCTGATGGGCGGGATGTAAATTGACAACAGACACTCGGGAGAAGTGTATGGTGTTTCCTGAAACATCTAAAAAACAAAGCAACAGAGCCTAGGGCACTTCCACTTATGGTCCTATAGCTTAGGGAAATTAAAATCAAAAAGACACAGCCACCCCAAAGTTTGGGACACCTCTGCTTACAAGAACCTCGTTTACAGTACAAGTTCAACATCGCAGAAATTGAAAAATGGATAAAGAAGTTGTGGTATATACTTACAAAGCAATATCACTCAGCACTGAAATCTATGTCATCAGGCCCTTAGCAGCACAATGAGTGGATTCAGATATGATGATTCTAACTGAAATAAGTCACACAGAAAAAGAAACATCATAAGATATCAGTAATACACGGAATGTAAACTTGGCTACACGGGACCTGAATTACAGAACAGAACAGGGTCTCAAATTTAGAAAACCAACTTATGCTTGCTTAAGGGTAAAGGTGAGTTGGGATGCTGCATAAAACCAGAGATTGAAAGGAGCACAGATAAAGTTCCTTAAGCCAAATATGGAATAGACAAGAGCTACTCCTTGCTCAACGAAATGGACTCAACACCCCATATTCAACGCCTAAGAATGTACCTGACAAGTAAGTATCTTAAAACCTATGGATTGCTATGTCTCCGAAAGAGAAACAAGCATGTGTACAGGGGCATAAACGCAGCAGTGATAGGATTGGAGAGGTTCCGTGGGCAAATGAAGACCCTTTGAAGTCATATTGCATGGTACCCATTCCACGGGACTCAACTCTCCAGGTTTAAGATATTCTTCCTTCAACTAAAACATGCATGTGGAACCTAGAGTATGATCAACCATGTGATTGGGAGACGTGTTCAAATATGTCTCAGTTTTGGTACCCTGGTACTCGGGTGCAACATTCCAGATGCTTTACTAACACTCTCCCGACTTGGAGAGTCAGTCCCATTAAACTCCTGTTTGGCCCAGTTTGCAATTTCTGCGGAAGATGAACAGGAATAGTGAGAACCAATGAGAGACTAGCTGGAGGTGTCTGGACGGGCAAATTTAACTCTCATTTCCCACCAGGAAGAGGAATTAACCAAAGGCTCAGCGTGCCGTGCCGGAAACAGATTAGGGCCTGAAGCCATCTTGCGGTGTTACGGCCAGGTCACAAGAAAGCGAGTTGAAGAAAGGAGCTCAGGGGCACTGTAATTCACAAACCTGCAGAGTTATAAATAACAGCTATCGTCCAAAAATATACTGAAGGAAGGCTGCCAAAAGGACTTGAAAGCGGGGCAGAATTGCAGGATACCGATTTCAGAAGGTAGACTGGAATTGCATTGAAAGCATAGGAAAAGAGGCAGAACGTCCACAATGATGCACTTGGCCATAAAGGGCGTATGCGTTTTTTCCTGAATATATTCAGGAAAAAACGCATACGCACTTTTTGGCCAAGCAAGCAACCTTGCAAAGGAAATCTGCACTACAATGAAGTCTCAACCCCAGTCAAAAGGGCTATCTGAAAAAAGTGTAAAATCCAGAAAGGCAGGACAGGCCATGGAGAACTGGGAGCCTTGTTATGCTGATGGGCGGGATGTAAATTGCCAACAGACACTCGGGAGAAGTGTATGGTGTTTCCTGAAACATCTATAAAACAAAGCAACAGAGCCTAGGGCACTTCCACTTATGGTCCTATAGCTTAGGGAAATTAAAATCAAAAAGACACAGCCACCCCAAAGTTTGGGACGCCTCTGTTTACAAGAACCTCGTTTACAGTACAAGTTCAACAATGCAGAAAGTAAAAAATGGATAAAGAACTTGTGGTACTTACGTACAATGCAGTATCACTCAGCAATGAAATCTATGTCATCAGGCCCGTAGCAGCATAATGAGTGGATTCAGGTACGATGATTCTAACTGAAATAAATCACACAGAAAAAGAAACATCATAAGATGTCAGTAATACACGGAATGTAAACTTGGCTACACAGGAACTGAATTCCAAAACAGAACAGGGTCTCAAATTTAGAAAACCAACTTATGCTTGCTTAAGGGGAAAGGTGAGTTGGGGTGCTGCATAAAACCAGAGATTGAAATGAGCACAGATAAAGTTCCTTAAGCCAAATATGGAATAGACAAGAGCTACTCCTTGCTCAACGAAATGGACTCAACACCCAATATTAAACGCCTAAGAATGTACCTGACTAGTAAGTATCTTAAAACCTATGGATTGCTATGTCTCCATAAGAGAATCAAGCGTGTGTACAGGGGCATAAACGCAGCAGTGATAGGATTGGAGAGGTTCGGTGAGCAAATGAAGACCCTTTGAAGTCATATTGCATGGTACCCATTCCACGGGTCTCAACTCTCCAGGTTTAAGGTATTCTTCCTTCAGCTAAAACATGCATGTGGAACCTAGAGTATGATCAACCATGTGATCGGGAGACGTGTTCAAATATGTCTCAGTTTTCGTACCCTGGTACTCGGGTGGAACATTCCAGACACTTTACTAACACTCTCCCGACTTGGAGAGTCAGTCCCTTTAACCTCCTGTTTGGCCCAGTTTGCAATTTATGTGGAAGATGAACAGGAATAGCGAGAACCAATGAGAGACTAGCTGGAGGTGTCTGGACGGGCAAATTTAACTCTCATTTCCCACCAGGAAGAGGAAATAACCAAAGGCTCAGCGTGCCGTGCCAGAACCAGATTAGGGCCTGAAGCCATCCTGCGGTGTTGCGGCCAGGTCACAAGAAAGCGAGTTGAAGAAAGGAGCTCAGGGGCACTGTAATTCACAAACCTGCAGAGTTATAAATGACAGCTATCGTCCAAAAATATACTGAAGTAAGGCTGCCAAGAGGACTTGAAAGCGGGGCAGAATTGCAGGAAACCGATTTCAGGAGGTAGACTGGAATTGCATTGAAAGCATAGGAAAAGAGGCAGAACGTCCACAATGATGCACTTGGCCAAAAAGGGCGTATGCGTTTTTTCCTGAATATATTCAGGAAAAAACGCATACGCCCTTTTTGGCCAACCAAGCAAGCTTGCAAAGGAAATGTGCACTACAATGAAGTCTCACTTCCCCCCGGTCAAAAGGGCCATCTGAAAAAAGTGTAAAATCCAGAAAGGCAGGACAGGCCATGGAGAACTGGGAGCCTTCTTATGCTGATGGGCGGGATGTAAATTGCTTACAGACACTCGGGAGAAGTGTATGGTGTTTCCTGAAACATCTAAGAAACAAAGCAACAGAGCCTAGGGCACTTCCACTTATGGTCCTATAGCTTAGGGAAATTAAAATCAAAAAGACACAGCCACCCCAAAGTTTGGGACGCCTCTGTTTACAAGAACCTCATTTACCGTACAAGTTCAATATCACAGAAAGTGAAAAATGGATAAAGAACTTGTGGTACTTACGTACAATGCAGTATCACTCAGCAATGAAATCTATGTCATCAGGCCCGTAGCAGCATAATGAGTGGATTCAGGTACGATGATTCTAACTGAAATAAGTCACACAGAAAAAGAAACATCATAAGATATCAGTAATACACGGAATGTAAACTTGTCTACACAGGAACTGAATTCCAAAACAGAACAGGGTCTCAAATTTAGAAAACCAACTTATGCTTGCTTAAGGGGAAAGGTGAGTTGGGGTGCTGCATAAAACCAGAGATTGAAATGAGCACAGATAAAGTTCCTTAAGCCAAATATGGAATAGACAAGAGCTACTCCTTGCTCAACGAAATGGACTCAACACCCCATATTAAACGCCTAAGAATGTACCTGACTAGTAAGTATCTTAAAACTTATGGATTGCTATGTCTCCATAAGAGAATCAAGCATGTGTACAGGGGCATAAACGCAGCAGTGATAGGATTGGAGAGGTTCGGTGAGCAAATGAAGACCCTTTGAAGTCATATTGCATGGAACCCTTTCCACGGGTTTCAACTACCCAGGTTTAAGGTATTCTTCCTTCAGCTAAAACATGCATGTGGAACCTAGAGTATGATCAACCATATGATCGGGAGACGTGTTCAAATATGTCTCAGTTTTCGTACCCTGGAACTCGGGTGCAACATTCCAGACGCTTTACTAACACTCTCCCCACTTGGAGAGTCAGCGCCTTTAACCTCCTGTTTGGCCCAGTTTGCAATTTCTGCGGAAGATGAACAGGAATAGCGAGAACCAATGAGAGACTAGCTGGAGGTGTCTGGACGGTCAAACTTAACTCTCATTTCCCACCAGGAAGAGGAAATAACCAAAGGCTCAGCGTGCCGTGCCGGAACCAGATTAGGGCCTGAAGCCATCCTGCGTTGTTGCGGCCAGCTCACAAGAAAGCGAGTTGAAGAAAGGAGCTCAGGGGCACTGTAATTCACAAATCTGCAGAGTTATAAATGACAGCTATCGTCCAAAAATATACTGAAGTAAGGCTGCCAAGAGGACTTGAAAGCGGGGCAGAATTGCAGGAAACCGATTTCAGGAGGTAGACTGGAATTGCATTGAAAGCATAGGAAAAGAGGCAGAACGTCCACAATGATGCACTTGGCCAAAAAGGGCGTATGCGTTTTTTCCTGAATATATTCAGGAAAAAACGCATACGCCCTTTTTGGCCAACCAAGCAAGCTTGCAAAGGAAATCTGCACTACAATGAAGTCTCACTTCCCCCCGGTCAAAAGGGACATCTTAAAAAAGTGTAAAATCCAGAAAGGCAGGACAGGCCATGGAGAACTGGGAGCCTTGTTATGCTGATGGGCGGGATGTAAATTGCCAACAGACACTCGGGAGAAGTGTATGGTGTTTCCTGAAACATCTAAAAAACAAAGCAACAGAGCCTAGGGCACTTCCACTTATGGTCCTATAGCTTAGGGAAATTAAAATCAAAAAGACACAGCCACCCCAAAGTTTGGGACGCCTCTGTTTACAAGAACCTCGTTTACAGTACAAGTTCAACATCGCAGAAATTGAAAAATGGATAAATAGGTTGTGGTATTTACTTACAAAGCAATATCACTCAGCACTGAAATCTATGTCATCAGGCCCTTAGCAGCACAATGAGTGGATTCAGATATGATGATTCTAACTGAAATAAGTCACACAGAAAAAGAAACATCATAAGATATCAGTAATACACGGAATGTAAACTTGGCTACACAGGAACTGAATTACAGAACAGAACAGGGTCTCAAATTTAGAAAACCAACTTATTCTTGCTTAAGGGGAAAGGTGAGTTGGGGTGCTGCATAAAACCAGAGATTGAAATGAGCACAGATAAAGTTCCTTAAGCCAAATATGGAATAGACAAGAGCTACTCCTTGCTCAACGAAATGGACTCAACACCCCATATTAAACGCCTAAGAATGTACCTGACTAGTAAGTATCTTAAAACCTATGGATTGCTATGTCTCCAAAAGAGAATCAAGCATGTGTACAGGGGCATAAACGCAGCAGCGATAGGATTGGAGAGGTTCACTGAGCAAATGAATACCCTTTGAAGTCATATTTCTTGGTACCCATTCCACGGGTGTCAACTACCCAGGTTTAAGGTATTCTTCCTTCAGCTAAAACATGCATGTGGAACCCAGAGTATGATCAACCGTGTGAATGGGAGACTTCTTCAAATATGTCTCAGTTTACCTCCCCTGGTACTCGGGTGCAACATTCCAGACGCTTTACTAACACTCTCCCCACTTGGAGAGTCAGCGCCTTTAACATCCTGTTTGGCCCAGTTTGCAATTTCTGTGGAAGATGAACAGGAATAGTGAGAACCAATGAGAGACTAGCTGGAGGTGTCTGGACGGGCAAATTTAACTCTCATTTCCCACCAGGAAGAGGAAATAACCAAAGGCTCAGCGTGCCGTGCCGGAACCAGATTAGGGCCTGAATCCATCCTGCGGTGTTGCGGCCAGCTCAAAAGAAAGCGAGTTGAAGAAAGGAGCTCAGGGGCACTGTAATTCACAAACCTGCAGAGTTATAAATGACAGCTATCGTCCAAAAATATACTGAAGTAAGGCTGCCAAGAGGACTTGAAAGCGGGGCAGAATTGCAGGAAACCGATTTCAGGAGGTAGACTGGAATTGCATTGAAAGCATAGGAAAAGAGGCAGAACGTCCACAATGATGCACTTGGCCAAAAAGGGCGTATGCGTTTTTTCCTGAATATATTCAGGAAAAAACGCATACGCCCTTTTTGGCCAACCAAGCAAACTTACACAGGAAATCTGCACTACAATGAAGTCTCACTTCCCCCCGGTCAAAAGGGCCATCTGAAAAAAGTGTAAAATCCAGAAAGGCAGGACAGGCCATGGAGAACTGGGAGCCTTGTTATGCTGATGGGCGGGATGTAAATTGCCAACAGACACTCGGGAGAAGTGTATGGTGTTTCCTAAAGCATCTAAGAAACAAAGCAACAGAGCCTAGGGCACTTCCACTTATGGTCCTATAGCTTAGGGAAATTAAAATCAAAAAGACACAGCCACCCCAAAGTTTGGGACGCCTCTGTTTACAAGAACCTCGTTTACAGTACAAGTTCAACATCGCAGAAAGTGAAAAATGGATAAAGAAGTTGTGGTATTTACTTACAAAGCAATATCACTCAGCAATGAAATCTATGTCATCAGGCCCTTAGCAGCACAATGAGTGGATTCAGGTATGATGATACTAACTGAAATAAGTCACAAAGAAAAAGAAACATCATAAGTTATCAGTAATACACGGAATGTAAACTTGGCTACACAGGAACTGAATTCCAAAACAGAACAGGGTCTCAAATTTAGAAAACCAACTTATGCTTGCTTAAGGGGAAAGGTGAGTTGGGGTGCTGCATAAAACCAGAGATTGAAATGAGCACAGATAAAGTTCCTTAAGCCAAATATGAAATAGACAAGAGCTACTCCTTGCTCAACGAAATGGACTCAACACCGCATATTAAACGCCTAAGAATGTACCTGAGTAGTAAGTATCTTAAAACCTATGGATTGCTATGTCTCCAAAAGAGAATCAAGCATGTGTACGGGGCATAAACGCAGCAGTGATAGGATTGGAGAGGTTCGGTGAGCAAATGAAGACCCTTTGAAGTCATATTGCATGGTACCCATTACATGGGTCTCAACTCTCCAGGTTTAAGGTATTCTTCCTTCAGCTAAAACATGCATGTGGAACCTAGAGTATGATCAACCATGTGATCGGGAGACGTGTTCAAATATGTCTCTGTTTTCGTACCCTGGTACTCGGGTGCAACATTCCAGACGCTTCACTAACACTCTCCCGACTTGGAGAGTCAGTCCCTTTAACCTCCTGTTTGGCCCACTTTGCAATTTCTGCGGAAGATGAACAGGAATAGAGAGAACCAATGAGAGACTAGCTGGAGGTGTCTGGACGGGCAAATTTAACTCTCATTTCCCACCAGGAAGAGGAATTAACCAAAGGCCCATCGTGCCTTGCCGGAACCAGATTAGGGCCTGAAGCCATCCTGCGGTGTTGAGGCCAGCTCACAAGAAAGCGAGTTGAAGAAAGGAGCTCAGGGGCACTGTAATTCAGAAACTTGCAGAGTTATAAATGACAGCTATCGTCCAAAAATATACTGAAGTAAGGCTCCCAAGAGGACTTGAAAGCGGGGCAGAATTGCAGGAAACCGATTTCAGGAGGTAGACTGGAATTGCATTGAAAGCATAGGAAAAGAGGCAGAACGTCCACAATGATGCACTTGGCCAAAAAGGGCGTATGCGTTTTTTCCTGAATATATTCAGGAAAAAACGCATACGCCCTTTTAGGCCAACCAAGCAAGCTTGCAAAGGAAATCTGCACTACATGAAGTCTCACTTCCCCCCGGTCAAAAGGGCCATCTGAAAAAAGTGTAAAATCCAGAAAGGCAGGACAGGCCATGGAGAACTTGGAGCCTTGTTATGCTGATGGGCGGGATGTAAATTGCCAACAGACACTCGGGAGAAGTGTATGGTGTTTCCTGAAACATCTAAAAAACAAAGCAACAGAGCCTAGGGCACTTCCACTTATGGTCCTATAGCTTAGAGAAATTAAAATCAAAAAGACACAGCCACCCCAAAGTTTGGGACGCCTCTGTTTACAAGAACCTCGTTTACCGTACAAGTTCAATATCACAGAAAGTGAAAAATGGATAAAGAACTTGTGGTACTTACGTACAATGCAGTATCACTCAGCAGTGAAATCTATGTCATCAGGCCCATAGCAGCATAATGAGTGGATTCAGGTATGATGATTCTAACTGAAATAAGTCACACAGAAAAAGAAACATCATAAGATATCAGTAATACACGGAATGTAAACTTGGCTACACAGGAACTGAATTCCAAAACAGAAAAGGGTCTCAAATTTAGAAAACCAACTTATGCTTGCTTAAGGGGAAAGGTGAGTTGGGGTGCTGCATAAAACCAGAGATTGAAATGAGCACAGATAAAGTTCCTTAAGCCAAATATGGAATAGACAAGAGCTACTCCTTGCTCAACGAAATGGACTCAACACCACATATTAAACGCCTAAGAATGTACCTGACTAGTAAGTATCTTAAAACCTATGGATTGCTATGTCTCCAAAAGAGAATCAAGCGTGTGTACAGGGGCATAAACGCAGCAGTGATAGGATTGGAGAGGTTCGGTGAGCAAATGAAGACCCTTTGAAGTCATATTGCATGCTACCCATTCCACGGGTCTCAACTCTCCAGGTTTAAGATATTCTTCCTTCAGCTAAATCATGCACGTGGAACCCAGAGTATGATCAACTGTGTGAACGGGAGACGTGTTCAAATATGTCTCAGTTTTCGTACCCTGGTACTCGGGTGCAACATTCCAGACGCTTTACTAACACTCTCCCAACATGGAGAGTCAGTCCCTTTAACCTCCTGTATGGCTCAGTTTGCAATATCTGCGGAAGATGAACAGGAATAGTGAGAACCAATGAGAGACTAGCTGGAGGTGTCTGGACGGGCAAATTTAACTCTCATTTCCCACCAGGAAGAGGAATTAACCAAAGTCACAGCATGCCGTGCCGGAACCAGATTAGGGCCTGAAGCCATCCTGCGGTGTTGCGGCCATCTCACAAGAAAGCGAGTTGAAGAAAGGAGCTCAGGGGCACTGTAATTCACAAACCTGCAGAGTTATAAATGACAGCTATCGTCCAAAAATATACTGAAGTAAGGCTGCCAAGAGGACTTGAAAGCGGGGCAGAATTGCAGGAAACCGATTTCAGGAGGTAGACTGGAATTGCATTGAAAGCATAGGAAAAGAGGCAGAACGTCCACAATGATGCACTTGGCCAAAAAGGGCGTATGCGTTTTTTCCTGAATATATTCAGGAAAAAACGCATACGCCCTTTTTGGCCAACCAAGCAAGCTTGCAAAGAAAATCTGCACTACAATGAAGTCTCACTTCCCCCTGGTCAAAAGGGCCATCTGAAAAAAGTGTAAAATCCAGAAAGGCAGGACAGGCCATGGAGAACTGGGAGCCTTGTTATGCTGATGGGAGGGATGTAAATTGCCAACAGACACTCCGGAGAAGTGTATGGTGTTTCCTGAAACATCTACAAAACAAAGCAACAGAGCCTAGGGCACTTCCACTTATGGTCCTATAGCTTAGGGAAATTAAAATCAAAAAGACACAGCCACCCCAACGTTTGGGACGCCTCTGTTTACAAGATCCTTGTTTACAGTACATGTTCAACATCGCAGAAAGTGAAAAATGGATAAAGAAGTTGTATTTACTTACAAAGCAATATCACTCAGCAATGAAATCTATGTCATCAGGCCCTTAGCAACACAATGAGTGGATTCAGGTATGATGATTCTAACTGAAATAAGTCACACAGAAAAAGAAACATCATAAGATATCAGTAATACACGGAATGTAAGCTTGGCTACACAGGAACTGAATTACAGAACAGAACAGGGTCTCAAATTTAGAAAACCAACTTCTGCTTGCTTAAGGGGAAAGGTGAGTTGGGGTGCTGCATAAAACCAGAGATTGAAATGAGCACAGATAAAGTTCCTGAAGCCAAATACGGAATAGACAAGAGCTACTCCTTGCTCAAAGAAATGGACTCAACACCACATATTAAACGCCTAAGAATGTACCTGACTAGTAAGTATCTTAAAACCTATGGATTGCTATGTCTCTGAAAGAGAATCAAGCATGTGTACAGGGGCATAAACGCAGCAGTGATAGGATTGGTGAGGTTCGATGAGCAAATGAAGACCCTTTGAAGTCATATTGCATGGTACCCATTCCACGGGTTTCAACTACCCAGGTTTAAGTTATTCTTCATTCAGCTAAAACATGCATGTGGAACCTAGAGTATGATCAACCATGTGATCGGGAGACGTGTTCAAATATGTCTCAGTTTTCGTCCCCTGGTACTCGGGTGCAACATTCCAGAAGCTTTACTAACACTCTCCCCACTTGGAGAGTCAGCACCTTTAACCTCCTGTTTGGCCCAGTTTGCAATTTCTGCAGAAGATGAACAGGAATAGGGAGAACCAATGAGAGACTAGCTGGAGGTGTCTGGACGGGCAAATTTAACTCTCATTTCCCACCAGGAAGAGGAAATAACCAATGGCTCAGCATGCCGTGCCGGAACCAGATTAGGGCCTGAAGCCATCCTGCGGTGTTGTGACCAACTCAAAAGAAAGCGAGTTGAAGAAAGGAGCTCAGGGGCACTGTAATGCACAAACCTGCAGAGTTATAAATGACAGCTATCGTCCAAAAATATACTGAAGTAAGGCTGCCAAGAGGACTTGAAAGCGGGGCAGAATTGCAGGAAACCGATTTCAGGAGGTAGACTGGAATTGCATTGAAAGCATCGGCAAAGAGGCAGAACGTCCACAATGATGCACTTGGCCAAAAAGGGCGTATGCGTTTTTTCCTGAATATATTCAGGAAAAAACGCATACGCACTTTTTGGCCAACCAAGCAAACTTGCAAAGGAAATCTGCACTACAATGAAGTCTCACTTCCCCCCGGTCAAAAGGGCCATCTGAAAAAAGTGTAAAATCCAGAAAGGCAGGACAGGCCATGGAGAACTGGGAGCCTTGTTATGCTCATGGGCGGGATGTAAATTGGCAACAGACACTCGGGAGAAGTGTATGGTATTTCCTGAAGGAACTAAGAAACAAAGCATCAAAGGCTAGGGCACTTCCACTTATGGTCCTATAGCTTAGGGAAATTAAAATCAAAAAGACACAGCCACCCCAAAGTTTGGGACGCCTCTGTTTACAAGAACCTCATTTACCGTACAAGTTCAATATCACAGAAAGTGAAAAATGGATAAAGAACTTGTGGTACTTACGTTCAATGCAGTATCACTCAGCAATGAAATCTATTTCATCAGGCCCGTAGCAGCATAATGAGTGGATTCAGGTACGATGATTCTAACTGAAATAAGTCACACAGAAAAAGAAACATCATAAGATATCACTAATACACGGAATGTAAACTTGGCTACACAGGAACTGAATTCCAAAACAGAACAGTGTCTCAAATTTAGAAAACCAACTTATGCTTGCTTAAGGGGAAAGGTGAGTTGGGGTGCTGCATAAAACCAGAGATTGAAATGAGCACAGATAAAGTTCCTTAAGCCAAATATGGAATAGACAAGAGCTACTCCTTGCTCAACGAAATGGACTCAACACCCCATATTAAACGCCTAAGAATGTACCTGACTAGTAAGTATCTTAAAACCTATGGATTGCTATGTCTCCATAAGAGAATCAAGCGTGTGTACAGGGGCATAAATGCAGCAGTGATAGGATTGGAGAGGTTCGGTGAGCAAATGAAGACCCTTTGAAGTCATATTGCATGGTACCCATTCCACGGGTCTCAACTCTCCAGGTTTAAGGTATTCTTCCTTCAGCTAAAACATGCATGTGGAACCCAGAGTATGATCAACCGTGTGAACAGGAGACGTGTTCAAATATGTCTCAGTTTTCCTCCCCGGTACTCGGGTGCAACATTCCAGACGCTTTACTAACACTCTCCCGACTTGGAGAGTCAGCGCCTTTAACCTCCTGTTTGGCCCAGTTTGCAATTTCTGTGGAAGATGAACAGGAATAGGGAGAACCAATGAGAGACTAGCTGGAGGTTTCTGGACGGGCAAATTTAACTCTCATTTCCCACCAGGAAGAGGAAATAACCAAAGGCTCAGCATGCCATGCCTGAACCAGATTAGGGCCTGAAGCCATCCTGCGTTGTTGCGGTCAGCTCAAAAGAAAGCGAGTTGAAGAAAGGAGCTCAGGGGCACTGTAATTCACAAACCTGCAGAGTTATAAATGACAGCTATCGTCCAAAAATATACTGAAGTAAGGCTGCCAAGAGGACTTGAAAGCAGGGCAGAATTGCAGGAAACCGATTTCAGGAGGTAGACTGGAATTACATTGAAAGCATAGGAAAAGAGGCAGAACGTCCACAATGATGCACTTGGCCAAAAAGGGCGTATGCGTTTTTTCCTGAATATTCAGGAAAAAACGCATACGCCCTTTTTGGCCAACCAAGCAAGCTTGCAAAGGAAATCTGCACTACAATGAAGTCTCACTTCCCCCCGGTCAAAAGGGCCATCTGAAAAAAGTGTAAAATCCAGAAAGGCAGGACAGGCCATGGAGAACTGGGAGCCTTGTTATGCTGATGGGCACGATGTAAATTGCCAACAGACACTCGGGAGAAGTGTATGGTGTTTCCTGGAACATCTAAAAAACAAAGCAACAGAGCCTAGGGCACTTCCACTTATGGTCCTATAGCTTAGGGAAATTAAAATCAAAAAGACACAGCCACCCCAAAGTTTGGGACGCCTCTGTTTACAAGAACCTCGTTTACAGTACAAGTTCAACATCGCAGAAAGTGAAAAATGGATAAAGAAGTTGTGGTATTTACTTACAAAGCAATATCACTCAGCAATGAAATCTATGTCATCAGGCCCTTAGCAGCACAATGAGTGGATTCAGGTATGATGATACTAACTGAAATAAGTCACAAAGAAAAAGAAACATCATAAGTTATCAGTAATACACGGAATGTAAACTTGGCTACACAGGAACTGAATTCCAAAAGAGAACAGGGTCTCAAATTTAGAAAACCAACTTCTGCTTGCTTAAGGGGAAAGGTGAGTTGGGGTGCTGCATAAAACCAGAGATTGAAATGAGCACAGATAAAGTTCCTTAAGCCAAATATGGAATAGAGAAGAGCTACTCCTTGCTCAACGAAATGGACTCAACACCCCATATTAAACGCCTAAGAATGTACCTGAGTAGTAAGTATCTTAAAACCTATGGATTGCTATGTCTCCAAAAGAGAATCAAGCATGTGTACGGGGCATAAACGCAGCAGTGATAGGATTGGAGAGGTTCGGTGAGCAAATGAAGACCCTTTGAAGTCATATTGCATGGTACCCATTACACGGGTCTCAACTCTCCAGGTTTAAGGTATTCTTCCTTCAGCTAAAACATGCATGTGGAACCCAGAGTATGATCAACCGTGTGAACGGGAGACGTGTTCAAATATGTCTCAGTTTTCCTCCCCTGGTACTCGGGTGCAACATTCCAGACGCTTTACTAACACTCTCCCCACTTGGAGAGTCAGTCCCTTTAACCTCCTGTTTGGCCCAGTTTGCAATTTCTGCAGATGAACAGGAATAGGGAGAACCAATGAGAGACTACCTGGAGGTGTCTGGACGGGCAAATTTAACTCTCATTTACCACCAGGAGAGGAAATAACCAAAGGCTCAGTGGGCCGTGCCGGAACCAGATTAGGGCCTGAAGCCATCCTGCGGTGTTGCGGCCAGTTCACAAGAAAGCGAGTTGAAGAAAGGAGCTCAGGGGCACTGTAATTCACAAATCTGCAGAGTTATAAATGACAGCTATCGTCCAAAAATATACTGAAGTAAGGCTGCCAAGAGGACTTGAAAGCGGGGCAGAATTGCAGGAAACCGATTTCAGGAGGTAGACTGGAATTGCATTGAAAGCATAGGAAAAGAGGCAGAACGTCCACAATGATGCACTTGGCCAAAAAGGGCGTATGCGTTTTTTCCTGAATATATTCAGGAAAAAACGCATACGCCCTTTTTGGCCAACCAAGCAAGCTTGCAAAGGAAATCTGCACTACAATGAAGTCTCACTTCCCCCTGGTCAAAAGGGCCATCTGAAAAAAGTGTAAAATCCAGAAAGGCAGGACAGGCCATGGAGAACTGGGAGCCTTGTTATGCTGATGGGCGGGATGTAAATTGCCAACAGACACTCGGGAGAAGTGTATGGTGTTTCCTGAAACATCTAAAAAACAAAGCAACAGAGCCTAGGGCACTTCCACTTATGGTCCTATAGCTTAGGGAAATTAAAATCAAAAAGACACAGCCACCCCAAAGTTTGGGACACCTCTGTTTACAAGAACCTCTTTTACCGTACAAGTTCAATATCACAGAAAGTGAAAAATGGATAAAGAACTTGTGGTACTTACGTACAATGCAGTATCACTCAGCAATGAAATCTATGTCATCAGGCCCGTAGCAGCATAATGAGTGGATTCAGGTACGATGATTCTAACTGAAATAAGTCACACAGAAAAAGAAACATCATAAGATATCACTAATACACGGAATGTAAACTTGGCTACACAGGAACTGAATTCCAAAACAGAACACGGTCTCAAATTTAGAAAACCAAATTATGCTTGCTTAAGGGGAAAGGTGAGTTGGGGTGCTGCATAAAACCAGAGATTGAAATGAGCACAGATAAAGTTCCTTAAGCCAAATATGGAATAGACAAGAGCTACTCCTTGCTCAACGAAATGGACTCAACATCGCATATTAAACACCTAAGAATGTACCTGACTAGTAAGTATCTTAAAACCTATGGATTGCTATGTCTCCAAAAGAGAATCAAGCGTGTGTACAGGGGCATAAGCGCAGCAGTGATAGGATTGGAGAGGTTCGGTGAGCAAATGAAGACCCTTTGAAGTCATATTGCATGGTACCCATTCCACGGGTCTAAACTCTCCAGGTTTAAGGTATTCTTCCTTCAGCTAAATCATGCACGTGGAACCCAGAGTATGATCAATCGTGTGAACGGGAGACGTGTTCATATGTGTCTCAGTTTTACTCCCCTGGTACTCGGGTGCAACATTCCAGACGCTTTACTAACACTCTCCCCACTTGGAGAGTCAGCGCCTTTAAACTCCTGTTTGGCCCAGTTTGCAATTTCTGCGGAATATGAACAGGAATAGGGAGAACCAACGAGAGACTAGCTTGAGGTGTCTGGACGGGCAAATTTAACTCTCATTTCCCACCAGGAAGAGGAATTAACCAAAGGCCCAGCGTGCCTTGCCGGAACCAGATTAGGGCCTGAAGCCATCCTGCGGTGTTGAGGCCAGCTCACAAGAAAGCGAGTTGAAGAAAGGAGCTCAGGGGCACTGTAATTCAGAAACCTGCAGAGTTATAAATGACAGCTATCGTCCAAAAATATACTGCAGTAAGGCTCCCAAGAGGACTTGAAAGCGGGGCAGAATTGCAGGAAACCGATTTCAGGAGGTAGACTGGAATTGCATTGAAAGCATAGGAAAAGAGGCAGAACGTCCACAATGATGCACTTGGCCAAAAAGGGCGTATGCGTTTTTTCCTGAATATATTCAGGAAAAAACGCATACGCCCTTTTTGGCCAACCAAGCAAGCTTGCAAAGGAAATCTGCACTACAATGAAGTCTCACTTCCCCCAGGTCAAAAGGGCCATCTGAAAAAAGTGTAAAATCCAGAAAGGCAGGACAGGCCATGGAGAACTGGGAGCCTTGTTATGCTGATGGGCGGGATGTAAATTGCCAACAGACACTCGGGAGAAGTGTATGGTGTTTCCTGAAACATCTAAAAAACAAAGCAACAGAGCCTAGGGCACTTCCACTTATGGTCCTATAGTTTAGGGAAATTAAAATCAAAAAGACACAGCCACCCCAAAGTTTGGGACGCCTCTGTTTACAAGAACCTCGTTTACCATACATGTTCAATATCACAGAAAGTGAAAAATGTATAAAGAACTTGTGGTACTTATGTACAATGCAGTATCACTCAGCAATGAAATCTATGTCATCAGGCCCGTAGCAGCACAATGAGTGGATTCAGGTATGATGATTCTAACTGAAATAAGTCACACAGAAAAAGAAACATCATAATATATCAGTAATACACGGAATGTAAACTTGGCTACACAGGAACTGAATTACAGAACAGAACAGGGTCTCAAATTTAGAAAACCATCTTATGCTTGCTTAAGCGGAAAGGTGAGTTGGGGTGCTGCATAAAACCAGAGATTGAAATGAGCACAGATAAAGTTCCTTAAGCCAAATATGGAATAGACAAGAGCTACTCCTTGCTCAACGAAATGGACTCAACACCCCATATTAAACGCCTAAGAATGTACCTGACTAGTATCTTAAAACCTATGGATTGCTATGTCTCCAAAAGAGAATCAAGCGTGTGTACAGGGGCATAAACGCAGCAGTGATAGGATTGGAGAGGTTCGGTGAGCAAATGAAGACCCTTTGAAGTCATATTGCATGGTACCCATTCCACGGGTTTCAACCACCCAGTTTTAAGGTATTCTTCCTTCAGCTAAAACATGCATGTGGAACCTAGAGTATGATCAACCGTGTGATCGGGAGACGTGTTCAAATATGTCTCAGTTTTCGTACCCTGGTACTCGGGTGCAACATTCCAGACGCTTTACTAACACTCTCCCGACTTGGAGAGTCAGTCCCTTTAACCTCCTGTTTGGCCCAGTTTGCAATTTCTGCGGAAGATGAACAGGAATAGCGAAAACAAATGAGAGACTAGCTGGAGGTTTCTGGACGGGCAAATTTAACTCTCATTTCCCACCAGGAAGAGGAATTAACCAAAGGCTCAGCGTGCCGTGCCGGAACCAGATTAGGGCCTGAAGCCATCCTGCGGTGTTGCGGCCAGGTCACAAGAAAGCGAGTTGAAGAAAGGAGCTCAGGGGCACTGTAATTCACAAACCTGCAGAGTTATAAATGACAGCTATCGTCCAAAAATATACTGAAGTAAGGCTGCCAAGAGGACTTGAAAGCGGGGCAGAATTGCAGGAAACCGATTTCAGGAGGTAGACTGGAATTGCATTGAAAGCATAGGAAAAGAGGCAGAACGTCCACAATGATGCACTTGGCCAAAAAGGGCGTATGCGTTTTTTCCTGAATATATTCAGGAAAAAACGCATACGCCCTTTTTGGCCAACCAAGCAAGCTTGCAAAGAAATCTGCACTACAATGAAGTCTCACTTCCCCCCGGTCAAAAGGGCCATCTGAAAAAAGTGTAAAATCCAGAAAGGCAGGACAGGCCATGGAGAACTGGGAGCCTTGTTATGCTGATGGGCGGGATGTAAATTGCCAACAGACACTCGGGAGAAGTGTATGGTGTTTCCTGAAACATCTAAAAAACAAAGCAACAGAGCCTAGGGCACTTCCACTTATGGTCCTATAGCTTAGGGAAATTAAAATCAAAAAGACACAGCCACCCCAAAGTTTGGGACGCCTCTGTTTACAAGAACCTCGTTTACAATACAAGTTCAACATCGCAGAAAGTGAAAAATGGATAAAGAAGTTGTGGTATTTACTTACAAAGCAATATCACTCAGCAATGAAATCTATGTCATCAGGCCCTTAGCAGCACAATGAGTGGATTCAGGTATGATGATTCTAACTAAAATAAGTCACACAGAAAAAGAAACATCATAAGATATCACTAATACACGGAATGTAAACATGGCTACACAGGAACTGAATTACAGAACAGAACAGGGTCTCAAATTTAGAAAACCAACTTATGCTTGCTTAAGGGGAAAGGTGAGTTGGGGTGCTGCATAAAACCAGAGATTGAAATGAGCACAGATAAAGTTCCTTAAGCCAAATATGGAATAGACAAGAGCTACTCCTTGCTCAACGAAATGGACTCAACACCCCAAATTAAACGCCTAAGAATGTACCTGACTAGTAAGTATCTTAAAACCTATGGATTGCTATGTCTCCGAAAGAGAATCAAGCATGTGTACAGGGGCATAAACGCAGCAGTGATAGGCTTGGAGAGGTTCACTGAGCAAATGAAGACCCTTTGAAGTCATATTGCATGGTACCCATTCCACGGGTTTCAACTACCCAGGTTTAAGGTATTCTTCCTTCAGCTAAAACATGCATGTGGAACCTAGAGTATGATCAACCATGTGATCGGGAGACGTGTTCAAATATGTCTCAGTTTTTGTACCCTGGTACTCGGGTGCAACATTCCAGATGCTTTACTAACACTCTCCCAACTTGGAGAGTCAGTCCCTTTAACCTCCTATTTGGCCCAGTTTGCAATTTCTGCGGAAGATGAACAGGAATAGGGAGAACCAATGAGAGACTAGCTGGAGGTGTCTGGACGGGCAAATTTAACTCTCATTTCCCACCAGGAAGAGGAATTAACCAAAGGCTCAGCGTGCCGTGCCGGAACCAGATTAGGGCCTGAAGCCATCCTGCGGTGTTGCAGCCAGGTCACAAGAAAGCGAGTTGAAGAAAGGAGCTCAGGGGCATTGTAATTCACAAACCTGCAGAGTTATAAATGACAACTATCGTCCAAAAATATACTGAAGTAAGGCTGCCAAGAGGACTTGAAAGTGGGGCAGAATTGCAGGAAACCGATTTCAGGAGGTAGACTGGAATTGCATTGAAAACATAGGAAAAGAGGCAGAACGTCCACAATGATGCACTTGGCCATAAAGGGCGTATGCGTTTTTTCCTGAATATATTCAGGAAAAAACGCATACGCCCTTTTTGGCCAATCAAGCAAACTTGCAAAGGAAATCTGCACTACAATGAAGTCTCACTTTCCCCCGGTCAAAAGGGCCATCTGAAAAAAGTGTAAAATCCAGAAAGGCAGGACAGGCCATGGAGAACTGGGAGCCTTGTTATGCTGATGGGCGGGATGTAAATTGCCAACAGACACCCGGTACAAGTGTATGGTGTTTCCTGAAACATCTAAAAAACAAAGCAACAGAGCCTAGGGCACTTCCACTTATGGTCCTATAGCTTAGGGAAATTAAAATCAAAAAAACACAGCCACCCCAAAGTTTGGGACGCCTCTGTTTACAAGAACCTCGTTTACAGTACAAGTTCAACATCGCAGAAATTGAAAAATGGATAAATAAGTTGTGGTATTTACTTACAAAACAATATCACTCAGCACTGAAATCTATGTCATCAGGCCCTTAGCAGCACAATGAGTGGATTCAGATATGATGATTCTAACTGAAATAAGTCACACAGAAAAAGAAACATCATAAGATATCAGTAATACACGGAATGTAAACTTGGCTACACAGGAACTGAATTACAGAACAGAACAGTGTCTCAAATTTAGAAAACCAACTTATTCTTGCTTAAGGGGAAAGGTGAGTTGGGGTGCTGCATAAAACCAGAGATTGAAATGAGCACAGATAAAGTTCCTTAAGCCAAATATGGAATAGACAAGAGCTACTCCTTGCTCAACGAAATGGACTCAACACCCCATATTAAACGCCTAAGAATGTACCTGACTAGTAAGTATCTTAAAACCTATGGATTGCTGTGTCTCCAAAAGAGAATCAAGCCTGTGTACAAGGGCATAAGCGCAGAAGTGATAGGATTGGAGAGGTTTGGTGAGCAAATGAAGACCCTTTGAAGTCATATTGCATGGTACCCATTACACGGGTCTCAACTCTCCAGGTTTAAGGTATTCTTCCTTCAGCTAAAACATGCATGTGTAACCCAGAGTATGATCACCCGTGTGAATGGGAGACTTCTTCAAATATGTCTCAGTTTTCCTCCCCTGGTACTCGGGTGCAACATTCCAGACGCTTTACTAACACTCTCCCCACTTGGAGAGTCAGCGCCTTTAACCTCCTGTTTGGCCCAGTTTGCAATTTCTGCAGAAGATGAACAGGAATAGTGAGAACCAATGAGAGACTAGCTGGAGGTGTCTGGACGGGCAAATTTAACTCTCATTTCCCACCAGGAAGAGGAAATAACCAAAGGCTCAGCATGCCATGCCGGAACCAGATTAGGGCCTGAAGCCATCCTGTGGTGTTGTGACCAGCTCAAAAGAAAGCGAGTTGAAGAAAGGAGCTCAGGGGCACTGTAATGCACAAACCTGCAGAGTTATAAATGACAGCTATCGTCCAAAAATATACTGAAGTAAGGCTGCCAAGAGGACTTGAAAGCGGGGCAGAATTGCAGGAAACCGATTTCAGGAGGTAGACTGGAATTGCATTGAAAGCATCGGCAAAGAGGCAGAACGTCCACAATGATGCACTTGGCCAAAAAGGGCGTATGCGTTTTTTCCTGAATATATTCAGGAAAAAACGCATACGCACTTTTTGGCCAACCAAGCAAACTTGCAAAGGAAATCTGCACTACAATGAAGTCTCACTTACCCCCGGTCAAAAGGGCCATCTGAAAAAAGTGTAAAATCCAGAAAGGCAGGACAGGCCATGGAGAACTGGGAGCCTTGTTATGCTCATGGGTGGGATGTAAATTGCCAACAGACACTCGGGAGAAGTGTATGGTGTTTCCTGAAGGAACTAAGAAACAAAGCAACAAAGCCTAGGGCACTTCCACTTATGGTCCTATAGCTTAGGGAAATTAAAATCAAAAAGACACAGCCACCCCAAAGTTTGGGACGCCTCTGTTTACAAGAACCTCGTTTACCGTACAAGTTCAATATCACAGAAAGTGAAAAATGGATAAAGAACTTGTGGTACTTACGTACAATGCAGTATCACTCAGCAATGAAATCTATGTCGTCAGGCCCGTAGCAGCATAATGAGTGGATTCAGGTACGATGATTCTAACTGAAATAAGTCACACAGAAAAAGAAACATCATAAGATATCACTAATACACGGAATGTAAACTTGGCTACACAGGAACTGAATTACAGAACAGAACAGTGTCTCAAATTTAGAAAACCAACTTATGCTTGCTTAAGGGGAAAGGTGAGTTGGGGTGCTGCATAAAACCAGAGATTGAAATGAGCACAGATAAAGTTCCTTAAGCCAAATATGGAATAGACAAGAGCTACTCCTTGCTCAACGAAATGGACTCAACACCCCAAATTAAACGCCTAAGAATGTACCTGACTAGTAAGTATCTTAAAACCTATGGATTGCTATGTCTCCATGAGAGAATCAAGCGTGTGTACAGGGGCATAAATGCAGCAGTGATATGATTGGAGAAGTTCGGTGAGCAAATGAAGACCCTTTGAAGTCATATTGCATGGTACCCTTTCCACGGGTCTCAACTCTCCAGGTTTAAGGTATTCTTCCTTCAGATAATACATGCCTGTGGAACCCAGAGTATGATCAACCGTGTGAACGGGAGACGTGTTCAAATATGTCTCAGTTTTCCTCCCCTGGTACTCGGGTGCAACATTCCAGACACTTTACTAACACTGTCCCCACTTGGAGAGTCAGCACCTTTAACCTCCTGTTTGGCCCAGTTTGCAATTTCTGCAGAAGATGAACAGGAATAGGGAGAACCAATGAGAGACTAGCTGGAGGTGTCTGGACGGGCAAATTTAACTCTCATTTCCCACCAGGAAGAGGAAATAACCAAAGGCTCAGCATGCCGTGCCGGAACCAGATTAGGGCCTGAAGCCATCCTGCGGTGTTGTGACCAGCTCAAAAGAAAGCGAGTTGAAGAAAGGAGCTCAGGGGCACTGTAATGCACAAACCTGCAGAGTTATAAATGACAGCTATCGTCCAAAAATAGACTGAAGTAAGGCTGCCAAGAGGACTTGAAAGCGGGGCAGAATTGCAGGAAACCGATTTCAGGAGGTAGACTGGAATTGCATTGAAAGCATCGGCAAAGAGGCAGAACGTCCACAATGATGCACTTGGCCAAAAAGGGCGTATGCGTTTTTTCCTGAATATATTCAGGAAAAAACGCATACGCACTTTTTGGCCAACCAAGCAAACTTGCAAAGGAAATCTGCACTACAATGAAGTCTCACTTCCCCCCGGTCAAAAGGGCCATCTGAAAAAAGTGTAAAATCCAGAAAGGCAGGACAGGCCATGGAGAACTGGGAGCCTTGTTATGCTCATGGGTGGGATGTAAATTGCCAACAGACACTCGGGAGAAGTGTATGGTGTTTCCTGAAGGAACTAAGAAACAAAGCAACAAAGCCTAGGGCACTTCCACTTATGGTCCTATAGCTTAGGGAAATTAAAATCAAAAAGACACAGCCACCCCAAAGTTTGGGACGCCTCTGTTTACAAGAACCTCGTTTACCGTACAAGTTCAATATCACAGAAAGTGAAAAATGGATAAAGAACTTGTGGTACTTACGTACAATGCAGTATCACTCAGCAATGAAATCTATGTCGTCAGGCCCGTAGCAGCATAATGAGTGGATTCAGGTACGATGATTCTAACTGAAATAAGTCACACAGAAAAAGAAACATCATAAGATATCACTAATACACGGAATGTAAACTTGGCTACACAGGAACTGAATTACAGAACAGAACAGTGTCTCAAATTTAGAAAACCAACTTATGCTTGCTTAAGGGGAAAGGTGAGTTGGGGTGCTGCATAAAACCAGAGATTGAAATGAGCACAGATAAAGTTCCTTAAGCCAAATATGGAATAGACAAGAGCTACTCCTTGCTCAACGAAATGGACTCAACACCCCAAATTAAACGCCTAAGAATGTACCTGACTAGTAAGTATCTTAAAACCTATGGATTGCTATGTCTCCATGAGAGAATCAAGCGTGTGTACAGGGGCATAAATGCAGCAGTGATATGATTGGAGAGGTTCGGTGAGCAAATGAAGACCCTTTGAAGTCATATTGCATGGTACCCATTTCACGGGTCTCAACTCTGCAGGTTTAAGGTATTCTTCCTTCAGCTAATACATGCCTGTGGAACCCAGAGTATGATCAACCGTGTGAACGGGAGACGTGTTCAAATATGTCTCAGTTTTCCTCCCCTGGTACTCGGGTGCAACATTCCAGACGCTTTACTAACACTCTCCCCACTTGGAGAGTCAGCGCCTTTAACCTCCTGTTTGGCCCAGTTTGCAATTTCTGCAGAAGATGAACAGGAATAGGGAGAACCAATGAGAGACTAGCTGGAGGTGTCTGGATGGGCAAATTTAACTCTCATTTCCCACCAGGAAGAGGAAATAACCAAAGGCTTAGCATGCCGTGCCAGAACCAGATTAGGGCCTGAAGCCATCCTGCGGTGTTGTGACCAGCTCAAAAGAAAGCGAGTTGAAGAAAGGAGCTCAGGGGCACTGTAATGCACAAACCTGCAGAGTTATAAATGACAGCTATCGTCCAAAAATATACTGAAGTAAGGCTGCCAAGAGGACTTGAAAGCGGGGCAGAATTGCAGGAAACCGATTTCAGGAGGTAGACTGGAATTGCATTGAAAGCATCAGCAAAGAGGCAGAACGTCCACAATGATGCACTTGGCCAAAAAGGGCGTATGCGTTTTTTCCTGAATATATTCAGGAAAAAACGCATACGCACTTTTTGGCCAACCAAGCAAACTTGCAAAGGAAATATGCACTACAATGAAGTCTCACTTCCCCCCGGTCAAAAGGGCCATCTGAAAAAAGTGTAAAATCCAGAAAGGCAGGACAGGCCATGGAGAACTGGGAGCCTTGTTATGCTCATGGGCGGGATGTAAATTGCCAACAGACACTCGGGAGAAGTGTATGGTGTTTCCTGAAGGAACTAAGAAACAAAGCAACAAAGCCTAGGGCACTTCCACTTATGGTCCTATAGCTTAGGGAAATTAAAATCAAAAAGACACAGCCACCCCAAAGTTTGGGACGCCTCTGTTTACAAGAACCTCGTTTACCGTACAAGTTCAATATCACAGAAAGTGAAAAATGGATAAAGAACTTGTGGTACTTACGTACAATGCAGTATCACTCAGCAATGAAATCTATGTCGTCAGGCCCGTAGCAGCATAATGAGTGGATTCAGGTACGATGATTCTAACTGAAATAAGTCACACAGAAAATGAAACATCATAAGATATCACTAATACACGGAATGTAAACTTGGCTACACAGGAACTGAATTCCAAAACAGAACAGGGTCTCAAATTTAGAAAACCAACTTATGCTTGCTTAAGGGGAAAGGTGAGTTGGGGTGCTGCATAAAACCAGAGATTGAAATGAGCACAGATAAAGTTCCTTAAGCCAAATATGGAATAGACAAGAGCTACTCCTTGCTCAACGAAATGGACTCAACACCCCAAATTAAACGCCTAAGAATGTACCTGACTAGTAAGTATCTTAAAACCTATGGATTGCTATGTCTCCATGAGAGAATCAAGCGTGTGTACAGGGGCATAAATGCAGCAGTGATATGATTGGAGAGGTTCGGTGAGCAAATGAAGACCCTTTGAAGTCATATTGCATGGTACCCATTCCACGGGTCTCAACTCTCCAGGTTTAAGGTATTCTTCCTTCAGCTAATACATGCATGTGGAACCCAGAGTATGATCAACCGTGTGAACGGGAGACGTGTTCAAATATGTCTCAGTTTTCCTCCCCTGGTACTCGGGTGCAACATTCCAGACGCTTTACTAACACTCTCCCCACTTGGAGAGTCAGCGCCTTTAACCTCCTGTTTGGCCCAGTTTGCAATTTCTGCAGAAGATGAACAGGAATAGGGAGAACCAATGAGAGACTAGCTGGAGGTGTCTGGATGGGCAAATTTAACTCTCATTTCCCACCAGGAAGAGGAAATAACCAAAGGCTCAGCATGCCGTGCCGGAACCAGATTAGGGCCTGAAGCCATCCTGTGGTGTTGTGACCAGCTCAAAAGAAAGCGAGTTGAAGAAAGGAGCTCAGGGGCACTGTAATGCACAAACCTGCAGAGTTATAAATGACAGCTATCGTCCAAAAATATACTGAAGTAAGGCTGCCAAGAGGACTTGAAAGCGGGGCAGAATTGCAGGAAACCGATTTCAGGAGGTAGACTGGAATTGCATTGAAAGCATCAGCAAAGAGGCAGAACGTCCACAATGATGCACTTGGCCAAAAAGGGCGTATGCGTTTTTTCCTGAATATATTCAGGAAAAAACGCATACGCACTTTTTGGCCAACCAAGCAAACTTGCAAAGGAAATCTGCACTACAATGAAGTCTCACTTCACCCCGGTCAAAAGGGCCATCTGAAAAAAGTGTAAAATCCAGAAAGGCAGGACAGGCCATGGAGAACTGGGAGCCTTGTTATGCTCATGGGCGGGATGTAAATTGCCAACAGACACTCGGGAGAAGTGTATGGTGTTTCCTGAAGGAACTAAGAAACAAAGCAACAAAGCCTAGGGCACTTCCACTTATGGTCCTATAGCTTAGGGAAATTAAAATCAAAAAGACACAGCCACCCCAAAGTTTGGGACGCCTCTGTTTACAAGAACCTCGTTTACCGTACAAGTTCAATATCATAGAAAGTGAAAAATGGATAAAGAACTTGTGGTACTTACGTACAATGCAGTATCACTCAGCAATGAAATCTATTTCATCAGGCCCATAGCAGCATAATGAGTGGATTCAGGTACGATGATTCTAACTGAAATAAGTCACACAGAAAAAGAAACATCATAAGATATCACTAATACACGGAATGTAAACTTGGCTACACAGGAACTGAATTACAGAACAGAACAGTGTCTTAAATTTAGAAAACCAACTTATGCTTGCTTAAGGGGAAAGGTGAGTTGGGGTGCTGCATAAAACCAGAGATTGAAATGACCACAGATAAAGTTCCTTAAGCCAAATATGGAATAGACAAGAGCTACTCCTTGCTCAACGAAATGGACTCAACACCCCAAATTAAACGCCTAAGAATGTACCTGACTAGTAAGTATCTTAAAACCTATGGATTGCTATGTCTCCATAAGAGAATCAAGCGTGTGTACAGGGGCATAAATGCAGCAGTGATAGGATTGGAGAGGTTCGGTGAGCAAATGAAGAACCTTTGAAGTCATATTGCATGGTACCCATTCCACGGGTCTCAACTCTCCAGGTTTAAGGTATTCTTCCTTCAGCTAAAACATGCATGTGGAACCCAGAGTTTGATCAACCGTGTGAACAGGAGACGTGTTCAAATATGTCTCAATTTTCGTACCCTGGTACTCGGGTGCAACATTCCAGACGCTTTACTAACACTCTCCCGACTTGGAGAGTCACCGCCTTTAACCTCCTGTTTGGCCCAGTTTGCAATTTCTGTGGAAGATGAACAGGAATAGGGAGAACCAATGAGAGACTAGCTGGAGGTGTCTGGACGGGCAAATTTAACTCTCATTTCCCACCAGGAAGAGGAAATAACCAAAGGCTCAGCGTGCCATGCCTGAACCAGATTAGGGCCTGAAGCCATCCTGCGTTGTTGCGGTCAGCTCAAAAGAAAGCGAGTTGAAGAAAGGAGCTCAGGGGCACTGTAATTCACAAACCTGCAGAGTTATAAATGACAGCTATCGTCCAAAAATATACTGAAGTAAGGCTGCCAAGAGGACTTGAAAGCAGGGCAGAATTGCAGGAAACCGATTTCAGGAGGTAGACTGGAATTGCATTGAAAGCATAGGAAAAGAGGCAGAACGTCCACAATGATGCACTTGGCCAAAAAGGGCGTATGCGTTTTTTCCTGAATATATTCAGGAAAAAACGCATACGCCCTTTTTGGCCAACCAAGCAAGCTTGCAAAGGAAATCTGCACTACAATGAAGTCTCACTTCCCCCCGGTCAAAGAGGCCATCTGAAAAAAGTGTAAAATCCAGAAAGGCAGGACAGGCCATGGAGAACTGGGAGCCTTGTTATGCTGATGGGCGCGATGTAAATTGCCAACAGACACTCGGGAGAAGTGTATGGTGTTTCCTGGAACATCTAAAAAACAAAGCAACAGAGCCTAGGGCACTTCCACTTATGGTCCTATAGCTTAGGGAAATTAAAATCAAAATGACACAGCCACCCCGAAGTTTGGAACAGCTCTGTTTACAAGAACCTCGTTTACAGTACAAGTTCAACATCGCAGAAAGTGAAAAATGGATAAAGAAGTTGTGGTATTTACTTACAAAGCAATATCACTCAGCAATGAAATCTATGTCATCAGGCCCTTAGCAGCACAATGAGTGGATTCAGGTATGATGATACTAACTGAAATAAGTCACAAAGAAAAAGAAACATCATAAGTTATCAGTAATACACGGAATGTAAACTTGGCTACACAGGAACTGAATTCCAAAACAGAACAGGGTCTCAAAGTTAGAAAACCAACTTATGCTTGCTTAAGGGGAAAGGTGAGTTGGGGTGCTGCATAAAACCAGAGATTGAAATGAGCACAGATAAAGTTCCTTAAGCCAAATATGGAATAGACAAGAGCTACTCCTTGCTCAACGAAATGGACTCAACACCGCATATTAAACGCCTAAGAATGTACCTGAGTAGTAAGTATCTTAAAACCTATGGATTGCTATGTCTCCAAAAGAGAATCAAGCATGTGTACGGGGCATAAACGCAGCAGTGATAGGATTGGAGAGGTTCAGTGAGCAAATGAAGACCCTTTGAAGTCATATTGCATGGTACCCATTCCACGGGTCTCAACTCTCCAGGTTTAAGGTATTCTTCCTTCAGCTAAAACATGCATGTGGAACCCAGAGTATGATCAACCGTGTGATCGGGAGACGTGTTCAAATATGTCTCAGTTTTCGTCCCCTGGTACTCGGGTGCAACATTCCAGATGCTTTACTAAGAGTCTCCCGACTTGGAGAGTCAGTCCGTTTAACCTTCTGTTTGGCCCAGTTTGCAATTTCTGCGGAAGATGGACAGGAATAGGGAGAACCAATGAGAGACTAGCTGGAGGTGTCTGGAAGGGCAAATTTAACTCTCATTTCCCAGCAGGAAGAGGAATTAACCAAACGCTCAGCGTGCCGTGCCGGAACCAGATTAGGGCCTGAAGCCATCCTGCGGTGTTGCGGCCAGCTCACAAGAAAGCGAGTTGAAGAAAGGAGCTCAGGGGCACTGTAATTCACAAACCTGCAGAGTTATAAATGACAGCTATCGTCCAAAAATATACTGAAGTAAGGCTGCCAAGAGGACTTGAAAGCGGGGCAGAATTGCAGGAAACCGATTTCAGGAGGTAGACTGGAATTGCATTGAAAGCATAGGAAAAGAGGCAGAACGTCCACAATGATGCACTTGGCCAAAAAGGGCGTATGCGTTTTTTCCTGAATATATTCAGGAAAAAACGCATACGCCCTTTTTGGCCAACCAAGCAAGCTTGCAAAGGAAATCTGCACTACAATGAAGTCTCACTTCCCCCCGGTCAAAAGGGCCATCTGAAAAAAGTGTAAAATCCAGAAAGGCAGGACAGGCCATGGAGAACTGGGAGCCTTGTTATGCTGATGGACGGGATGTAAATTGCCAACAGCCACTCGGGAGAAGTGTATGGTGTTTCCTGAAACATCTAAGAAACAAAGCAACAGAGCCTAGGGCACTTCCACTTATGGTCCTATAGTTTAGGGAAATTAAAATCAAAAAGACACAGCCACCCCAAAGTTTGGGACGCCTCTGTTTACAAGAACCTCGTTTACCATACAAGTTCAATATCACAGAAATTGAAAAATGTATAAAGAACTTGTGGTACTTATGTACAATGCAGTATCACTCAGCGATGAAATCTATGTCATCAGGCCCGTAGCAGCATAATGAGTGGATTCAGGTACGATGATTCTAACTGAAATAAGTCACACAGAAAAAGAAACATCATAAGATATCAGTAATACACGGAATGTAAACTTGGCTACACAGGAACTGAATTACAGAACAGAACAGGGTCTCAAATTTAGAAAACCATCTTATGCTTGCTTAAGGGGAAAGGTGAGTTGGGGTGCTGCATAAAACCAGAGATTGAAATGAGCACAGATAAAGTTCCTTAAGCCAAATATGGAATAGACAAGAGCTACTCCTTGCTCAACGAAATGGACTCAACACCCCATATTAAACGCCTAAGAATGTACCTGACTAGTAAGTATCTTAAAACCTATGGATTGCTATGTCTCCAAAAGAGAATCAAGCGTGTGTACAGGGGCATAAACGCAGCAGTGATAGGATTGGAGAGTTTCGGTCAGCAAATGAAGACCCTTTGAAATCATATTGCATGGTACCCATTCCACGGGTGTCAACCACCCAGTTTTAAGGTATTCTTCCTTCAGCTAAAACATGCATGTGGAACCTAGAGTATGATCAACCGTGTGATCGGGAGACGTGTTCAAATATGTCTCAGTTTTCGTACCCTGGTACTCGGGTGCAACATTCCAGACGCTTTACTAACACTCTCCCGACTTGGAGAGTCAGTCCCTTTAACCTCCTGTTTGGCCCAGTTTGCAATTTCTGTGGAAGATGAACAGGAATAGGGAGAACCAATGAGAGACTAGCTGGAGGTGTCTGGACGGGCAAATTTAACTCTCATTTCCCACCAGGAAGAGGAAATAACCAAAGGCTCAGCGTGCCGTGCCGGAACCAGATTAGGGCCTGAAGCCATCCTGCGGTGTTGCGGCCAGGTCACAAGAAAGCGAGTTGAAGAAAGGAGCTCAGGGGCACTGTAATTCAGAAACCTGCAGAGTTATAAATGACAGCTATCGTCCAAAAATATACTGAAGTAAGGCTGCCAAGAGGACTTGAAAGCGGGGCAGAATTGCAGGAAACCGATTTCAGGAGGTAGACTGGAATTGCATTGAAAGCATAGGAAAAGAGGCAGAACGTCCACAATGATGCACTTGGCCAAAAAGGGCGTATGCGTTTTTTCCTGAATATATTCAGGAAAAAACGCATACGCCCTTTTTGGCCAACCAAGCAAGCTTGCAAAGGAAATCTGCACTACAATGAAGTCTCACTTCCCCCTGGTCAAAAGGGCCATCTGAAAAAAGTGTAAAATCCAGAAAGGCAGGACAGGCCATGGAGAACTGGGAGCCTTGTTATGCTGATGGGCGGGATGTAAATTGCCAACAGACACTCGGGAGAAGTGTATGGTGTTTCCTGAAACATCTAAAAAACAAAGCAACAGAGCCTAGGACACTTCCACTTATGGTCCTATAGCTTAGGGAAATTAAAATCAAAAAGACACAGCCACCCCAAAGTTTGGGACGGCTCTGTTTACAAGAACCTCGTTTACAATACAAGTTCAACATCGCAGAAAGTGAAAAATGGATAAAGAAGTTGTGGTATTTACTTACAAAGCAATATCACTCAGCAATGAAATCTATGTCATCAGGCCCTTAGCAGCACAATGAGTGGATTCAGGTATGATGATTCTAACTGAAATAAGTCACACAGAAATAGAAACATCATAAGATATCAGTAATACACGGAATGTAAACTTGGCTACACAGGAACTGAATTACAGAACAGAACAGGGTCTCAAATTTAGAAAACCAACTTCTGCTTGCTTAAGGGGAAAGGTGAGTTGGGGTGCTGCATAAAACCAGAGATTGAAATGAGCACAGATAAAGTTCCTTAAGCCAAATACGGAATAGACAAGAGCTACTCCTTGCTCAAAGAAATGGACTCAACACCGCATATTAAACGCCTAAGAATGTACCTGACTAGTAAGTATCTTAAAACCTATGGATTGCTATGTCTCCAAAAGAGAATCAAGCGTGTGTACAGGGGCATAAACGCAGCAGTGATAGGATTGGTGAGGTTCGATGAGCAAATGAAGACCCTTTGAAGTCATATTGCATGGTACCCTTTCCACGGGTGTCAACCACCCAGTTTTAAGGTATTCTTCCTTCAGCTAAAACATGCATGTGGAACCTAGAGTATGATCAACCGTGTGATCGGGAGACGTGTTCAAATATGTCTCAGTTTTCGTACCCTGGCACTCGGGTGCAACATTCCAGACGCTTTACTAACACTCTCCCGACTTGGAGAGTCAGTCCCTTTAACCTCCTGTTTGGCCCAGTTTGCAATTTCTGCGGAAGATGAACAGGAATAGGGAGAACCAATGAGAGACTAGCTGGAGGTGTCTGGACGGGCAAATTTAACTCTCATTTCCCACCAGTAAGAGGAATTAACCAAAGGCTCAGCGTGCCGTGCCGGAACCAGATTAGGGCCTGAAGCCATCCTGCGGTGTTGCGGCCAGGTCACAAGAAAGCGAGTTGAAGAAAGGAGCTCAGGGGCACTGTAATTCAGAAACCTGCAGAGTTATAAATGACAGCTATCGTCCAAAAATATACTGAAGTAAGGCTGCCAAGAGGACTTGTAAGCGGGGCAGAATTGCAGGAAACCGATTTCAGGAGGTAGACTCTAATTGCATTGAAAGCATAGGAAAAGAGGCAGAACGTCCACAATGATGCACTTGGCCATAAAGGGCGTATGCGTTTTTTCCTGAATATATTCAGGGAAAAACGCATACGCCCTTTTTGGCCAACCAAGCAAACTTGCAAAGGAAATCTGCACTACAATGAAGTCTCACTTCCCCCCGGTCAAAAGGGCCATCTGAAAAAAGTGTAAAATCCAGAAAGGCAGGACAGACCATGGAGAACTGGAAGCCTTGTTATGCTGATGGGCGGGATGTAAATTGCCAACAGACACCCGGGAGAAGTGTATGGTGTTTCCTGAAACATCTAAAAAACAAAGCAACAGAGCCTAGAGCACTTCCACTTATGGTCCTATAGCTTAGGGAAATTAAAATCAAAAAGACACAGCCACCCCAAAGTTTGGGACGCCTCTGTTTACAAGAACCTTGTTTACAGTACAAGTTCAACATCGCAGAAATTGAAAAATGGATAAATAAGTTGTGGTATTTACTTACAAAGCAATATCACTCAGCACTGAAATCTATGTCATCAGGCCCTTAGCAGCACAATGAGTGGATTCAGATATGATGATTCTAACTGAAATAAGTCACACAGAAAAAGAAACATCCTAAGATATCAGTAATACACGGAATGTAAACTTGGCTACACAGGAACTGAATTACAGAACAGAACAGTGTCTCAAATTTAGAAAACCAACTTATTCTTGCTTAAGGGGAAAGGTGAGTTGGGGTGCTGCATAAAACCAGAGATTGAAATGAGCACAGATAAAGTTCCTTAAGCCAAATATGGAATAGACAAGAGCTACTCCTTGCTCAACGAAATGGACTCAACACCCCATATTAAACGCCTAAGAATGTACCTGACTAGTAAGTATCTTAAAACCTATGGATTGCTATGTCTCCAAAAGAGAATCAAGCATGTGTACAGGGGCATAAACGCAGCAGTGATAGGATTGGAGAGGTTCACTGAGCAAATGAATACCCTTTGAAGTCATATTTCATGGTACCCATTCCACGGGTGTCAACTACCCAGGTTTAAGGTATTCTTCCTTCAGCTAAAACATGCATGTGGAACCCAGAGTATGATCAACCGTGTGAATGGGAGACTTCTTCAAATATGTCTCAGTTTACCTCCCCTGGTACTCGGGTGCAACATTCCAGAAGCTTTACTAACACTCTCCCCACTTGGAGAGTCAGCGCCTTTAACATCCTGTTTGGCCCAGTTTGCAATTTCTGTGGAAGATGAACAGGAATAGTGAGAACCAATGAGAGACTAGCTGGAGGTGTCTGGACGGGCAAATTTAACTCTCATTTCCCACCAGGAAGAGGAAATAACCAAAGGCTCAGCGTGCCGTGCCGGAACCAGTTTAGGGCCTGAAGCCATTCTGCGGTGTTGCGGCCAGCTCAAAAGAAAGCGAGTTGAAGAAAGGAGCTCAGGGGCACTGTAATTCACAAACCTGCAGAGTTATAAATGACAGCTATCGTCCAAAAATATACTGAAGTAAGGCTGCCAAGAGGACTTGAAAGTGGGGCAGAATTGCAGGAAACCGATTTCAGGAGGTAGACTGGAATTGCATTGAAAGCATAGGAAAAGAGGCAGAACGTCCACAATGATGCACTTGGCCAAAAAGGGCGTATGCGTTTTTTCCTGAATATATTCAGGAAAAAACGCATACGCCCTTTTTGGCCAACCAAGCAAACTTGCAAAGGAAATCTGCACTACAATGAAGTCTCACTTCCCCCCGGTCAAAAGGGCCATCTGAAAAAAGTGTAAAATCCAGAAAGGCAGGACAGGCCATGGAGAACTGGGAGCCTTGTTATGCTGATGGGCGGAATGTAAATTGCCAACAGACACTCAGGAGAAGTGTATGGTGTTTCCTAAAGCATCTAAGAAACAAAGCAACAGAGCCTAGGGCACTTCCACTTATGGTCCTATAGTTTAGGGAAATTAAAATCAAAAAGACACAGCCACCCCAAAGTTTGGGACGCCTCTGTTTACAAGAACCTCGTTTACCGTACAAGTTCAATATCACAGAAAGTGAAAAATGGATAAAGAACTTGTGGTACTTACGTAAAATGCAGTATGACTCAGCAATGAAATCTATGTCGTCAGGCCCGTAGCAGCATAATGAGTGGATTCAGGTACGATGATTCTAACTGAAATAAGTCACACAGAAAAAGAAACATCATAAGATATCACTAATACACGGAATGTAAACTTGGCTACACAGGAACTGAATTCCAAAACAGAACAGGGTCTCAAATTTAGAAAACCAACTTATGCTTGCTTAAGGGGAAAGGTGAGTTGGGGTGCTGCATAAAACCAGAGATTGAAATGAGCACAGATAAACTTCCTTAAGCCAAATATGGAATAGACAAGAGCTACTCCTTGCTCAACGAAATGGACTCAACACCCCAAATTAAACGCCTAAGAATGTACCTGACTAGTAAGTATCTTAAAACCTATGGATTGCTATGTCTCCGAAAGAGAATCAAGCGTGTGTACAGGGGCATAAACGCAGCAGTGATAGGATTGGAGATGTTCGATGAGCAAATGAAGACCCTTTGAAGTCATATTGCATGGTACCCATTCCACAGGTTTCAACTACCCACGTTTAAGGTATTCTTCCTTCAGCTAAAACATGCATGTGGAACCCAGAGTATGATCAACCGTGTGAACGGGAGACGTGTTCAAATATGTCTCAGTTTTCCTCCCCTGGTACTCGGGTGCAACATTCCAGACGCTTTACTAACACTCTCCCCACTTGGAGAGTCAGCGCCTTTAACCTCCTGTTTGGCCCAGTTTGCAATTTCTGCGGAAGATGAACAGGAATAGGGAGAACCAATGAGAGACTAGCTGGAGGTGTCTGGACGGGCAAATTTAACTCTCATTTCCCACCAGGAAGAGGAACTAACCAAAGGCTCAGCGTGCCATGCCGGAACCAGATTAGGGCCTGAAGCCATCCTGCGGTGTTGCGGCCAGCTCAAAAGAAAGCGAGTTGAAGAAAGGAGCTCAGGGGCACTGCAATTCACGAACCTGCCGAGTTATAAATGACAGCTATCGTCCAAAGATATACTGAAGTAAGGCTGCCAAGAGGACTTGAAAGCGGGGCAGAATTGCAGGAAACCGATTTCAGGAGGTAGACTGGAATTGCATTGAAAGCATAGGAAAAGAGGCAGAACGTCCACAATGATGCACTTGGCCAAAAAGGGCGTATGCGTTTTTTCCTGAATATATTCAGGAAAAAACGCATACGCCCTTTTTGGCCAACCAAGCAAGCTTGCAAAGGAAATCTGCACTACAATGAAGTCTCACTTCCCCCAGGTCAAAAGGGCCATCTGAAAAAAGTGTAAAATCCAGAAAGGCAGGACAGGCCATGGAGAACTGGGAGCCTTGTTATGCTGATGGGCGGGATGTAAATTGCCAACAGACACTCGGGAGAAGTGTATGGTGTTTCCTGAAACATCTAAAAAACAAAGCAACAGAGCCTAGGGCACTTCCACTTATGGTCCTATAGCATAGGGAAATTAAAATCAAAAAGACACAGCCACCCCAAAGTTTGGGACGCCTCTGTTTACAAGAACCTCATTTACCATACAAGTTCAATATCACAGAAAGTGAAAAATGGATAAAGAATTGTGGTACTTATTTACAATGCAGTATCACTCAGCAATGAAATCTATGTCATCAGGCCCGTAGCAGCATAATGAGTGGATTCAGGTACGATGATTCTAACTGAAATAAGTCACACAGAAAAAGAAACATCATAAGATATCAGTAATACACGGAATGTAAACTTGGCTACACAGGAACTGAATTCCAAAACAGAACAGGGTCTCAAATTTAGAAAACCATCTTATGCTTGCTTAAGGGGAAAGGTGAGTTGGGGTGCTGCATAAAACCAGAGATTGAAATGAGCACAGATAAAGTTCCTTAAGCCAAATATGGAATAGACAAGAGCTACTCCTTGCTCAACGAAATGGACTCAACACCCCATATTAAACGCCTAAGAATGTACCTGACTAGTAAGTATCTTAAAACCTATGGATTGCTATGTCTCCAAAAGAGAATCAAGCGTGTGTACAGGGGCATAAACGCAGCAGTGATAGGATTGGAGAGGTTCGGTGAGCAAATGAAGACCCTTTGAAGTCATATTGCATGGTACCCATTCCACGGGTTTCAACCACCCAGTTTTAAGGTATTCTTCCCTCAGCTAAAACATTCATGTGGAACCTAGAGTATGATCAACCGTGTGATCGGGAGACGTGTTCAAATATGTCTCAGTTTTTGTACCCTGGTACTCGGGTGCAACATTCCAGACGCTTTACTAACACTCTCCCGACTTGGAGAGTCAGTCCCTTTAACCTCCTGTTTGGCCCAGTTTGCAATTTCTGCGGAAGATGAACAGGAATAGGGAGAACCAATGAGAGACTAGCTGGAGGTGTCTGGATGGGCAAATTTAACTCTCATTTCCCACCAGGAAGAGGAATTAACCAAAGGCTCAGCGTGCCTTGCCCGAAACAGATTAGGGCCTGAAGCCGTCTTGCGCTTTTGCGGCCAGCTCAAAAGAAAGCGAGTTGAAGAAAGGAGCTCAGGGGCACTGTAATTCACAAACCTGCAGAGTTATAAATGACAGCTATCGTCCAAAAATATACTGAAGTAAGGCTGCCAAGAGGACTTGAAAGCGGGGCAGAATTGCAGGAAACCGATTTCAGGAGGTAGACTGGAATTGCATTGAAAGCATAGGAAAAGAGGCAGAACGTCCACAATGATGCACTCGGCCAAAAAGGGTGTATGCGTTTTTTCCTGAATATATTCAGGAAAAAACGCATACGCCCTTTTTGGCCAACCAAGCAAGCTTGCAAAGGAAATCTGCACTACAATGAAGTCTCACTTCCCCCCGGTCAAAAGGGTCATCTGAAAAAAGTGTAAAATCCAGAAAGGCAGGACAGGCCATGGAGAACTGGGAGCCTTGTTATGCTGATGGGCGGGATGTAAATTGCCAACAGACACTCGGGAGAAGTGTATGGTGTTTCCTGAAACATCTAAAAAACAAAGCAACAGAGCCTAGGGCACTTCCACTTATGGTCCTATAGCTTAGGGAAATTAAAATCAAAAAGACACAGCCACCCCAAAGTTTGGGACGCCTGTGTTTACAAGAACCTCGTTTACAGTACAAGTTCAACATCGCAGAAAGTGAAAAATGGATAAAGAACTTGTGGTACTTACGTACAATGCAGTATCACTCAGCAATGAAATCTATGTCATCAGCCCCGTAGCAGCATAATGAGTGGATTCAGGTACGATGATTCTAACTGAAATAAGTCACACAGCAAAAGAAACATCATAAGATATCACTAATACACGGAATGTAAACTTGGCTACACAGGAACTGAATTCCAAAACAGAACAGGGTCTCAAATTTAGAAAACCAACTTATGCTTGCTTAAGGGGAAAGGTGAGTTGGGGTGCTGCATAAAACCAGAGATTGAAATGAGCACAGATAAAGTTCCTTAAGCCAAATATGGAATAGACAAGAGCTACTCCTTGCTCAACGAAATGGACTCAACACCCCATATTAAACGCCTAAGAATGTACCTGACTAGTAAGTATCTTAAAACCTATGGATTGCT